>NC_056748.1:526951941-526959441 GCF_019279795.1 Protopterus annectens
AACTAAGCCATAATGTGTGTGTTTGGTATGTTACTGTGGGCAATAGCTGGTGGTGGAAGTACTGCCGTCATGACAGACACATGGGTGTCAGAGCACACCACACGCAGGTTAGTCCTGTTAATGCTTAATGCAGCATGCACAAATGCCATAGGTGTATAACAGGCTTACCAGCAATCTCTCACCATATATGCTACCCTAATATTAGTCTGTGTTCATATGTGACACCTGGCTGTATTGCAGGAAAGCAGAATAGTGCATCTGTAAATGAAAGACAGTTACAGAATGTGGACCAGATGTCTGTATACACCCCACATAGAGATAATTACAGTACAGTCGTGTACACTTACCATAAATGTAGATGTTTGAGTGTATTCACTGTTGCAGTCATTACATTTGGGTAATCTTGCTGGCAGGTTGCCCTCAGCCGGCCTGAATTCCAAAGTCCTGGGTCCTGCGTCGGTCGCTGTCACCCCTTCCCGGATGTCAGGTCGTCAGGGGTATAAAAGATGCGGCTGATGCCATTTTCTTTAGTTTTTCTTGCCCCAGATGTCAGGTGCCCCTTAATAGGGTAGCCAAAATTTATATATATATATATATATATATATATATACACACACAGACACAGACACACAGACACACAGACACACAGACACACAGACACACAGACACACACACACAGACACACACACACACAGACACACACACACACAGACAGACACACACACAGAGACAGACACACACACACACACAGACACACACACAGACACACACACACACACAGACACACACACACACAGACACACACACACACACACAGACACACACACACACACAGACACACACACACACACACACAGACACACACACACACACACACACACACACACACACACACACACACACACACACACACACACAGACACACACACACACACACACACACAGACACACACACACACAGACACACACACACAGACACACACACACACACACACACACACACACACACAGACACACACACACAGACACACACAGACACACACACACACACACAGACACACACACACACACACACACACAGACACACAGACACACACACAGACACACACACACACAGACACACACACACACACACACACACAGACACACACACACACACACACACACACACACACACACACACACACACACACACACACACACAGACACACACACACACAGACACACACACACAGACACACACACACACAGACACACACACACACACACACACAGACACACACACACACACACACACACACACACACAAATATACATGCACCAATATAAACTTTACCTTCTTCTACAAACACATACACCACATAGGTTCCATCAGAAGAAAAGGGGGATGGTGGGTGGGTAACCTGGACTACAACACAATACACTCGAACATCTAAATTTATGTTAAGTGTACACAACTGTACTATGTTCTTCGTGTTTCACTGTTGCAGTCATTACATTTGGGTAGAGTCCCAAAGCTATGGATGGGAGGCTGGAGCTAAACAGCATTAGGAGCGGCTATGAGGCCCTGCAGAACTGCAGTGGCAAAGCCTGCCCTGGATTTAGAGTAGAGTGGCAGATGATAGTGCTTTGTAAAGGTGTGCACTGAACACCAAGTAGCAGCCTCTAAAATGTCCTTGGTTGGTACTCCCCTAAGAAAGGCTGCTTAAGTGGCTGCAGCTCTGGTTGAATGTGGCCTAATGCCCTTAGGCACTGGCTTGCCATGGTGTAAGCAGCAGAAACGAATGCAGTGGCCTATCCACTTAGAAATAGTCTGCTTTGAGATAGCCTTGCCTTGTGATCCTGCAGCATAGTGGAAAGTGCATCGGACACGGATATCCTTCAGAAGGGACTCACGGAAACAGATAGCTGGTGCCAGAGCCATGGCCTGAAGTTAAACGCCAAAAAATGTATAGTCATACCCTTCGGGAAAAGCAAGGTAACCCCAAGCTACCATATAGGTGGCAATCCACTAAGCACAGAAGAGGTTATCAGGGACCTGGGGACCCAGGTTGACAGTGGCCTTTCTTTTGACACTCACGTTGCTAAAGTGGTTAGAAAGACCTTCTACATTGCCCACCTGATCATGAAGGGATTCACATCCAGATCTAGTGAGGTCATTGTTCCCCTGTACTCTTCACTTATCAGACCAATGATAGAGTACAATGCCCCATTCGGGATATATCTCGCCCAACATCTGCAGCAATTGGCGAGACCCCAAAAGTTTCTCACCAAAAAGATAAAGGGACTCCAAAATCTGTCATATGCTGCCAGATTGAAGAAACTCTAGCTCTATTCAGTCGCATACAGTCTGCTCAGAGGTGACATGTGCCTGACATACAAGGCCATGTCCAACCCAGAATTAATGGACATGCTCCACCTCAAAAAATCCAAATCCACCAAAACCACTAGAGCAAGTGACTTAAACCTTAGCACGGATATAAACAGGACGTGCTGGAGGGATAGATTTATCACTCAGACTCCCTATGCTGTGGAATAGAGTCCCGGTCCATGTGAGGCAGAGCACCTCGCTGGCTCTGTTCAAGAGAAATCTTGACCTGTGGATGGGAGATCGTAGGTTTACCCCGGGAATCATCTCTGTGTCACTGCTGGACAGAGGCACAACAAACTAATGGGTACAGTATTTTTTCATATAAGGGGTGGCGTAAGCCACAAAAATTCGGGCTAGACTTATAAATGCCTTGGGGCAGATAGCCTAGTATAAACCTATGAAACTATGAACCTATATGCCACCAGTAATTACTCTGTCTTTCTGAAAACTTTGGTTCTGTCCAAGTAGAATCTAAGCTGTCTGTGTACGTGGCAAGAATGTAGAATTCTCTCCCCCTTGTTCTGTGGATTTGGATAAAAAGTTGGCAGATGAATAGTTTGGTTAAGAGCCACACTGGACAACACCTTAGGCATTAATGTTGGGTTTGTCCTCAGAGAGACCCTGTCTGGATAAAAAATGATAAAAGGTTCCACAGCCATGAGTGCTTGTAGCTCTGAAACTCATCTTGCAGAAGTTATTGCTAGGAGCAGAGCTGTTTTCCAAGATAAAAACTTTATATCAGCAGTAGCAGCTGGCTCAAAAGGAGGCAGGGTGAGTTTTTCCAAGACATAGTTGAGGTCCCATGCAGGCATTGGTGTTCTACTTGGAGGCCTTACATTTTTGGGGCCTCTGAGGTACTGTTTTAATAAAGGTATGAGAAAAGATTGGTGGCTCTGTATTGTAATGAGCCGAAATGGCAGAGGCATGAATTTTAATAGATGAAAAAGATAGGCCTTTGTCCAGCATCTCAGTTAAGTATTGCAAAATCTGAGGAATATTTGGCACAACTGTATCGGTTCCTTGTGCCTGGTTCCAAGCACAGAATCTCTTCCATTTTCCAGCATAAGATTTTCTAGTACTAGGCTTTCTGGCCTCCAAAATGATATCCATCACAGCTTTACTAAGAGGTGTGTTTTGTTTAATTACATTATCCGCCATGCTGCTAGATTTAAAGTCCTGAGTTGGCTGTGCAGTATCTGATTGTTTTGCTGGGACATTAGATGAGGTATTTGAGGTAAGGTCCAAGCTGGGCATCGAGACAAGTTCTGTAGGATTGGAAACCAGTACTGGCGGGGCCAGTCTGGGGCAATCAGTATCATTTTTGGCTTCTCCTGTCTGACCTTTAGGAGTACCTTGGGGAGGAGAGGCAGTGGGGAAAGGCATATACTGATAGGTTTTTCCAGCTGAAAGATAGGGGGTCCACTTTCCATGCTTGTCTGTGACAAGTCCTTGTGCAGAATCTTTTTAGTTGGTATTTGTGAGGCGAGGCAAATAGATCTATGTCTGGGCATCCAACTTTCATTGTTATCATGCTGAAGACTTGTGGATCCAGCTGCCACTTGTGGGGATCCATGAGGTTTCTGCTTAGATCATCTGCCATAGTATTTTTCCTTCCTGGCAGGAATTGTGCCTGCAAATGTACTTGGTAAGTTATTGCGGTGTCCCACAAAGTCATGGCTAGTCTGCAAAGGGAGTAAGAATGTGTGCCCCCCTGCTTGTGTATATACCACATGACCGTGGTGTTGACCGTCTTCATCCGTAGTTGTCCCGGATGAAGTAGGTCCTTGAAGGCTGATATGTAGATGCATTTGGGTTGAAGAACATGTGCCCTGAATGCATCTTCCTACCATGTGGGCCCCCCCCAGGCATAATCTGATGCATCCGTTGTTAGTGTCTGCCTGGCTGGGGGTAATGTGAATGGCTGTCCCTTGTTTTGTTGACAAGCCTTTGCCCACCATCGAAACTCCTGTTGTAGGCAGAGAATGAGAGTAATCATTGTTTCCAGGCTGTGGCAATGCTGCGACCAAACACATTTTAGGTACCACTGAAGTTTCCTCATATGCAGTCTTGCATATGGAATTAGTAGGATACAGGACGCCATGAAGCCCAAAGCCTGCAGAATTTTTCTTGCAGACAACTGGGCCTTTGTTGCCAACATTTTGAAATAGGTAGTCAGTTGCCTTTGTTCGTCTGGCATGAGATAAGCCTTCTGGGCAGTTGTAATTAAGCTTGCACACAGGAATATTATCTCTTGAGAGGGTACTAGTTTTGATTTATTTTCATTGACTGTGTACCCTAGGCATATTAGAAATCTTTTCACAAATGCCAGATGCTGTAGAAGAATGTCCTTGTTCTCTGATTGAACTAGACAGTCATCCAAGTAAGGATGTATTTGTATTCCTCTGTCTGCAAAATGCAATTACTGGTGCCAGGCATTTTGTAAAGACCCTGGGCGCAGTAGATAAGCCAAAGGGCAGTGCAGAGAATTGGTAATGCATTGAGCCAGCCTTGAATCTGAGGTATCTTCTGCATAACTGTCTGATTGGGACATGCAGGTATGCCTCTTTTAGGTCTAAAGTCACAAGCCAAGCGTTCTTGTCCAGCATGGGCAGAAGCTGCTGCAAAGTCATCATCTTGAATTTTGGTATATCCAGCAATGTGTTCAGAATAGATAGGTCCAGTATTGGTCTCCAGGCCTTGCCCTTTCTGGGTACTACGAACAGCCTTGAGTAAAATCCTTGTCCCTGCTCTTGCTCTGGTACTTGTTGAATGGCCCCCATGTCCATGAGGGAGGAGACTTGTTTTTGTGCCTCTGCCCATTGATTTTTTGGCAGATCTGGCCAGCCATTTGCCTTTGGCAGGGTATGGAAATGGAACTTGTACCCTTGTGGCACGATATTTAGAACCCACTTGTCCTGGGTTATAATGTGCCAATTTTGAGAAAAAAGTGCTAATTTTCCCCCTAAGGGTGCTGCCAGGAGATAAGTGCTTGGTGCAGGCAGGGGGAAGTCAATGGGACTGTTTCCTGTATTGTTGTGATTAGTCTTCTCCAACTTTGGAGATAAGAGCACCCCATTGCTTCGACCTGTAGGAACCTTGCGCCTGGCATCTGCCTCTAGGGCATCTGGATCTGCCCCTTTGAAGTCTGACACAGTAAAGGACCAATTATTTGTAGGCCAGTGTCTACTAAACCTAGGTGGCTGTACTTGTAAAAAATCTTTGACAGTTTGCATAGATTTAGCTTTGTCCTCCATTTTCTTTAACACCTCGTCTGCCTTAACACCAAACCAAGTATCATGCTGTAAAGGTGCATCTAGTAATTTAACTTTGGCATGATCGGGCAGATTATGTTCCTTTAACCAAGCATGCCTCCAAATTACAGAACCCATAACTGTGGCACTGTAGGAGACCTCCCCAAAGAATCAAAACCACATTGCAAAGTATGCTTTCCAACTTGTTCAGCTGCATACAATAAATCCTGCATTTCCTTGTTTTCTGCACATTCAGAGTTTAATAACATTTTCTGTTTAAGCAATGCCATGACGTTGCGGATATTTGAGTATGAAACTGACAGTTTAAGGCCCTTATAGCCAAGGTAGCAGATGTGTAAACCTTTTTTCCCCACCTATCCACTGCCCTAGAATCTCTGTCAGAGGGGGTAGGGTTTTTTGCAGCGGAAGACTCAACACCTTTGGAACCCTGTGAAATAGTTTCTGGGTCTGCAGCAGGGTTTTTAAAAAGGAATTTATGAGAGTCAGGAACCCTGTAATATCTGTCAGGCTTAACAGGAGCTGGAGGTAAGGAGTCAGGGTTAAGACTAGACTCCGAAAACACATCTACAATATCTAACACAGGTGGAATGGCTAGTGGCCTGTGTTGAGGTAGTAAAAGGAAATCCCTGAGCCTCTTTTTAGATTCTGAAAAATCTTGGCTCTCCCAGTGGAAATGCTACCTCATGGTATGCAAGGTTTCCCCAAAAGAATAGTCCTCTGGAGGAGAAGCTGAAGGTATAGATTCTTCAGCATCAGAATCCACAGAATCCTCATAGTGGGGAAGAGAATATTCATGATCAGAAGAAATAGAAACCTGATCTGAGGATTCATAATCTCTTGCCTAGGCCTCTTATCAGGAGGGGGATGGGAAACCCTGATCGAGGTAATTAGGTCTTCGGCCATTCTGAGCATCTGTTTTTTGGGCATAGAGGCCTGTCCACATGGCTCTTGAGTTGGTTTCTTTCCTTTAGAAGGTGCTTTAGACTTTGCCTTTGAAGCAGAGGTTGGTTTAATGTTAAGATGTTTAGGTCTGAATCCACCCTCAGAAGCCGTTGCCTGCTCAGCGGCTCCGGAGCCATCTGAAGGAATAGTATCCAAGGCTCCAATACTTTGAGTTTCCAGCGGCATGGCAGACTCCACGTGGGAGTCGGTAGCAGCCTGCGACTCTAAAGTAGCAGGCGACAAGGGCTGCGAAAGTGCCTCACTGAGAACTGGCGAACCGGCAACTGGCTTAGGAGAAGCTTTGTCGTCGGTTTTGGGCCTCGGTTGACTATCTCTCTCCTTTTCGTTGTGTTTTGTGAACTCCGGTAGTCGGATGGCTATCCGATGACATTTCTGGATAATTAAACAGGCGCCCAAAATAGTTTAAAGCAAAATCATACTGATGCTTAACAGTGCGTTGGTTAAATCTAGCACAAAACCGACAACCAGAAACGTTGTGATCAGGGCCTAGGAAAGGAATACAGTTAAGAATGGAAGTCCTTATGAGGTATTTGCTTTTCACAAGAAATACATTTATTTACTTTTTCTATCATCGGTCTGGAGCAAGAAAAAAGTTTCCCCAATGGGGTACTTAGTTTTATTGAAGACTTCGGATCTGAAACTCGAACACGAAAATCTCAGGAATCGGCCGACCGGCACCTGCGAACTGCTTCTGCTTCGGGCACCACATAGCAAGAAAGACTAAATAAAATGGCGTTGGCCACATCTTTTATACCCCTGACGTCGGGTAAGGGGCGACAGAGACCGACACAGGACCCAGGACTTAGGAATTCAGGCCGGCTGAGGGCAACCTGCCAGCAGGATTACCCAAATGTAATGACTGCAACAGTGAAACACGAAGAACATCTGTGTGAT
>NC_056748.1:526964441-527169441 GCF_019279795.1 Protopterus annectens
TGTTTGCAGGAGGGTGGGAATGTTTTGTGCAGCAAAGATTAAGGTAGTGTCATCTGCATACTGAATTATAGATGCATGCTGTGTGGAGGTATGGAGATCATTTGTGAAGACTGTGAATAGTAGTGGTCCTAAGATAGAACCCTGTGGGACTCCTACAGTTATGGGCAGCTGAGGAGAGAGAGAATTTTCCCATTTCACAGCTTGGTACCAGTCAGTTAAGTAGCTTTGGAACCAGGTAAGAGTGGAATTTGATAGATGCCATTGGTTTAGTTTGTTTAGCAGGATTTGGTGTGAGACCGTGTCAAATGCTTTGGACGTATCCAAAAAGAGAGTTGACTCTTGTAGGCCTTCATTTCTGAGATGGTTTACTGTGTCTGTGAAGCAGAGGAGGGCTGTAGTGGTACTATGGGTAGGCCTGAAACCATGCTGAGTAGGTGACAAGATGTTGCTGTCTAGGAGATAGTTTAGCATCTGGGTATGGATGCATTTTTCTAGGATTTTGGCCAGGGGGGAAGAGTAAAGCAATGGGTCTGTAGGTATTAAGTTCAGTGGAGGTCCCGCTTTATGTATGGGTGTAACACAGGATATTTTCCAGAGTTTGGGCACATAGTTTTCAACAACTGATCTGTTTATGAGAGTGGAGACTGGGATAGCAATAGCATCTGCTGTGAGTTTAAAGAAATAGCTGGGGAGTAGGTCGGCTGCTGTTGATGAGGTTTTTAGTTTGGAGAGCATGCCTTTGATTGAAGTGGTGGAAACTGTTTTGAGGGTAAAGCTAGTATTAGAGTTATTTGTGTTGGGGGGATAGTGAGGAAGGAACTGTCCTGTGATACTAAGGATAGAATTGAGTTCACAAAGTGGGAGTTGAATTGTGTTTCGATGGGAACTTTAGTGTCACGGGTGGTTGGTTTGGGGGTAGCCTTTTGGGTGGATTTTAGTAGCTGGTTTACATTTTTCCAAAATTTTTGCGGGTTGTGTTGGTATTTAGTTTGTAATGATGTACAGTAGGATTTTTTGCATGGTTGTGCAGTTCTTGATACTTAGACTTTGTGTTTTTTATAGTAAAGCCAAGCAGTGTCTCTGGACATGAGGATTTGTTTGGTTTCTTTACTGAGCCAGGGGTTTGTAGAGGTTCTAACCTTGATTTTGCGCAATGGAGCGACAGTGTCTAGGTGTTGTAGAAATGTTTTGTTGAAATATGCTACAGCCTGGTCAAGTGGGAGGGTTTTTAGGGGGGTTCCTGTCACAGTTACAGAGTGTTGAGGACCTCAGGAGAGATTTTTTTTTTGTTTCTCTAGTGGATATATAGTTAGTGGTTTTGCATATGCTTGTTCTACTACATATTAAGTATATTATGTTGTGGTCATTTAAGGTGTCTGGGAGACTGTCTGAGGGTACAATGTGGGGTTGTTAGTTGTTGTGGTCACTTAAGGTGTCTGGGAGACTGAGGGTACAATGTGGGGTTGTTCGTTAGGACCCAGTCAAGGATGGATTCCCTTTTAGATTTTTTATCACATCTAGTCGGAATTTGTACTAGCTGCTGGTAAACATGGAGATTTATTAGATTACTTGGTGGTTCTGATATACAGGTGAACCAATCTAGGTTGAAGTCCCCCAGAATAAGGGTTTCTTGTGAGTATGTGGAAGAACACCAGGATAAGAAGTCTTCAAGGCTAGCAGGTGTATTACCAGGTGGAACATAGATCACAATTGTGGTGATGACCTTTTTTAGGGTGAAGTTGAAGTTGTGAGATAAGTATGTCCCAATTATTGGGGGAGGGGGAGGGGGAGGGGTTTGGTAACTGACGGACAGTTAAGTTGGACTTGTACAGTAAGGCAGTTCCACCCCCTTTACGAAGTAGTCTGTCTTGTCTAATGATATTGTAGCTGGTTGGGAGAACTTCTGCGTTAGCTATGTTTTTATTTAGCCACGTTTCTGTTTAAGCAACTATGTCTGGGGAGTAGTGTGCTATTGTGGCCTGGAGTTCAGGTATTTTATTTTTGATACTTCTAATAATATTTAGCATTAAAAGATGATTTTGCTGCTGCTGTTGATTTGCCCAGGGATGAAGAAAGTGGGGGTGTTATGTTCTGACATTTGTGTTGGAGCAGTTTGTGTTAGACAGGATGGATTTGGCCCTGGGATGGGGGTGGATATCCCCACTTATGGTGAGCCTGGACTTAAAATGGTTATACAGATGTTGGAGTTTGGTGAGGAGTGTGAGAAAGTATTGTGTTTTTTTTTAGTAGGAATGAGAGCATATGTGTTTATTTCTGAATTGGTCTGTTATGTAGTTCTTGAATAACTGTGGGCAGATATTATCATGTGTGGTGTCTGTATACGAGAGTGCATAATGCAGTGTTGTGCTACTAAGTTTAGGGATATTGCTAGAATGATAATTCTTTACACCACCACAAGTTATGAGAAGACAGACTAGACTTAGTTGTGTGATAGTCATGGTTATAAAGTTTAAGTTGATTCTAGGTGGGGGTCTGAATAGGAATTATAGGGTTGTACTATATGTGGATGGGGAAGTAGTGTGGGTGATGTAAAAAATGCCTAGTGGGAGTGAGAGTAATTGGGAGTATTGTGTGTGGAGCAAGTTGGTGTGGTAAAATGTGATATGACTTGAGGAGCTGTGACTGGTGGAGGTGATGTGAGAGTGAGCTGTGGGTGTGGCTGTGATTACTATAAATGTAGAGGTAGTGGGGGTGGGAGGGAATAGGGGGCAGGGCAGGGGAGCGGAGAGACTGAGCATTAGCGAGGGTGAACGGAGCAGGGCAGAGCCAACCAAGACAAGAGAAAAAAGTAAGTATTCATTTACAAATCTGAACACTTAAAATGAATTCCTGAGGTCTAATGGCTTATCGTCAAGCAGAATGTAATTGCTGAAGAGCACTTGTGTCCTGGTGGGAGACTAGAAATTTAAAGATGGTTCCATGCTCAGCAGGATTCTAATATAGACTTTGTATTGGGGGAGGGAGATAGCACAAGGGGTGTAAACCAGGTGGAATGTAAAGAAACCAGAGAGGCAATCAGTGGAAATCAGTGAAGGCCTCAGACGGGGTAAGTAATAATTCAAACTACCTGTAAAGTGAAGGAGAGAAGAGACAGCAAAGTTTATTAATGTTGGGAGTGTGTCTTCACATTGACTTGCTGATTAGTAACCAGTCTGTGCACAGATTAGAGTAGGGAGATACATTAGCAATGAAGGGGAATGTATAGAGATGCAAATTCCTGCTTTAAAACCTCAGCTTGGCCAGCTAGAACTTGGTTATATTCAACTGGACGTATAAGAGAATTTAAGTACCTTTATCTGCACTTTTGTTTTAAAAAAATACAGTATTTAATTTGATTTAAACTGTGTATGAAGGAGTGTTGAAGGAATTTTTAACTGAAGTTATTCTGCTCTTCAGTTTTTCCCACCCACCCGCCCTGTTTTTGTTTTGGTGTTAATCTTAGTGGCATTGAAACTGCCCGCCCCTCAGCCTGCCTCTGGGCCCATCTCATTTGCTCACTCAACTGAGTGCAGTGAGATCATATTCTGATTTCAGGCACTCCTACTGTGTACAAAGAGAGCATCTGGGAAATAGGAAAAAAAATAAATAAATAAATAAAAAATTAAGCTTATTTCCTGCCTTTCTTGTTAAGTGGTACAGACTATTTGTAGGCTTCTGATCCCCCAAGCCCTTCTGTGTTTGAGGGAAGCCTTCTAGCTTGTTTTTTTTCTTATAACTAGCCAGTTTTCTAGTTTCAGCACTCAAATCTGTTTCTTTGATCTCAGCACTTGTTCAGAAAAAAAAAAAAAAAAAAAATTCATCTGCTTTTACTGTACTTGTGTTTCTACCTACTTCTTTTTACTTTTGCATCATCTTAAAATACTCAATTGTATTTATTACTGCTTGGTGTAACTCATTCTAAGCCTTTTGGTTTAAACACTTGGGCTTCGGACCAGTTAGTTGTTTTGCACTGAGAGGGTTTGTGGTCTGCACTGTTGTGGCAGAACAGGTAGCTTACATCCTTCTAGGTTGAGAACTGCTGATTGAGGGCTCAGTGTCTGTTATTCTAAAAGTGTATTAATTCTGGTTTAAGCACTTGGGCTTTCAAGCCAGTTATTTTACATTAAGAGGGTTCGTGGTCTGCACTCTTGTGGGAGGAGAGGCTGGACTCTGCCCTTCTGAGCTGGGAATTTCTGGTTAAAGGCTTATAGTGCATGCATATCTGAACTGTTTCTTACTGAAGTTGGTGCCTTGTTTGCTGTGGCATAGACTGGATTCGGGCCTGCTGGATCTAGCTTTGTTTGTGTAACTTGAGCACTAATCCAGACATTCTCTAAAGTATTCAATGGTATTTATTACTGCTTGGTTGTAACTTGATTAAAGTGTAGCTATCATTCAAGTCTTTTGGATTAAGCACTTGGGCTTCAGACCAGTTGTTTTACATTAGGAAGGTTTGTGGCAAGCACTGTGGTGGCAGGACAGGTAGCTTTCATCCTTCTAAGTTGGGAACTGCTGACTGAGAGCCCAGTGTTCCAAGTGTATTAGTTCTGGATTAGGCACTTGGGCTTCAGGCCAGTTATTTTACATTAAGAAGGTTTGTGGTCTGCACTCTTGTGGGAGAAGAGGCTGGGCTCTGCCCTTCTGAGCTGGGAATTTCTGGTTAAAGGTTTATAGTGCCTGAATATTTGAACTGTATCTTACTGAAATTGGTACACCTTGTTTGCTCTAGCACAGACTAGATCCAGGCCTGCTGAATCTAGCTTTGTTTATATGCTTGTTGTTTGTTTGCTTGATATTTCCCTGGAAGCTAATTCCACCTAATACGCAACTTCTCAGCACTTCTGTGGATCACTAGTGATATCTGCATTGCTTACTGTACTTATTTCCTTATTTCACTTGAAAGAAAGTTACTGTTTGTCGTTTTTGCATTTAGTTACTTGTAACACATTGCACTCAAGTTACCTGGCACTTGCTCACTAAAGCAATTATACAAGTCAGCACTAAAAATTAAAAGCACTACACCCTCACTCCCCACTGGCCCTTGTTTTCAATTAAGGATTTCCCAATATTATTCTAGCATGTCCAAAGGTCAGTTGTCAATCTCCTCTCCGGTCCAGCTGGTGAATCTGGGAATCTTGAGGCAATGTTATAACTGCCTCATGTACACAGACAACCCTCTCCTCCTCCCACATAACACAAATACTTGCGAGAGATGCAGCTATTTAGCCAAACTGGAGGCTGAGCTCTCTCAACTCAGGACTGGCAAGACCAGACAGGAGGAGAAGGCAACTACACACACCACAAAACCAGCCTAACATAATGCTACCACTCCACTGAATCAAACACATAAACACACAAAGACATACTCGGAGGCTCTGAGTAAACATTTACCTAAACAGCAGAGGCCTCCAAAGCAGACACCCAAACAACTGCTACCTCAAGACACCCCACAAGCAACACAAAACCACAAAAGCAGTGTGCAAAGCAGTCACAGCCCTTAAGGCCAAATACAACACCAAACATACTTGTCATAGGTGACTCCATAGTCAGACACACTGACGTCCCACTCACCAGGCTGAACAAGGAGAGGGTCACAGTAAGCTGCCTATCGGGCGCTAGAATCCACCACATAACACAAGCACTCGGGTCACTCCACGGCAAGTACAAGTATGACACAGTCATTGTCCATGCTGGTGTGAACGACCTGAGACGTACCTCCCTGGACTACATGAAAAGAGACATAGAGGAGCTCTCTGATTATGTAGCCCAGGCAGGTATGACCCTAACCCTGAGCAGTATCCTTCCTTCACCAAGAATGATGCCACAATATAGAGACAAGATGATCAGCTTTAACAATTGGCTTAATGTCTGGTGTCATTCAAAGGGGATCCAGTGTCTGTCTGCCTGGGATGACATGCTTGACAAGCCACGCTGCTTCGCAAGGGACGGCTTGCACCTGTCACCCCTGGGATTCCGGATATTAGCTAAGGCTCTTGCCACCCCATAGTGCCTTTTTAGGCAAGGCTCAAATTCTAAACCTACCACCCTAGAAAACAAAAATGGGAAGAAACTGAGGGTAATGCTGCTCAATGCCAGAAGTCTAAATCTCAAAATGCACGCACTCGAGGCCCTTCTCAGTATGGAGAACATCGATGTCTGTGCTGTAACTGAAACCTGGTTCAAGGCTCCTGAGAGCACCCGGCACTATTAGGTTTTACCTCATATCATGCGTTCCGGCCCCAAAACCCGGACCACACCACAAAAGGAGGGGTGTATCCATATTCATAAAGGATACCCACACCTCCAGGTTGGTGGCAACGCATCTAAGCTTCGAAACCATCCAGGTGCAACTAACCATAGGCAAAACTGCTCTACAAATTGTAGCATGCTACAGGCCACCCTCTCAAACTCAGGAACCCCACACAGCCTTCCTGAAGACACTGGAGGGTATAAATGTATCTCCAAACACCATCATATTGGGTGACTTCAACTACCCGAATATAGACTGGGAACATTCCTCAAGCCCTAACTTTCTAGCCCAACGGTTCCTGGAGTTCATAAATTCAAATGCCATGGAACAGCTAGTCACTGTTCCCACGAGAGAAGAAAATATACTAGATCTCATTGTCACAAACATGGGAACAAAATGCTCCACACCAGAAGTATATCCCTCATTGGTGAGATCTGATCATAAACTAATCTCACTGGAAATCCACATCCCCCCACCCCAAACAAAAGACCATAGTGAAGAACTTCTCTAAAGCAAACTTCACACTACTCAAGACTGGTGTGGTATCCTTCAAGGCCCCTGAGCCAGAGGAAACCACAACCCAAGCTGCGGAAGCCCTTACAAATGCCTTCTATGAACACCTCCAGGACTGCATGGATCAGGCAATCCCAAATAAAACCAAGACTCTTTCCACAAAGGGCAAACGTCCAGTCTGGTGGACCCCAGCCATTAACAAACTTTACAATAAGAGGAGAAAGCTATTACATGATAGAACAAAATCCATAAAAGGGAAGTCACCCTGATCATTATTAGTAAAAAATACGAGCACTCATAAAATCAACTAAGGCCAATTTTGAGAGAAAAACTGCCATGGATTCAAAGGACAATCATAAGGCCTTTTTCAGCTATGTTAGGAACCTGGGTGGAAACTCCCAGATATGCTCAGAATTAGTCCAAAATGATACAAAATCACTGAACCCACAGACATTGCCAACATACTGGCAGACAGGTTCAGTGCAAACTTCACCCCTCTCCCCTAAAGGAGAGAACTATCCCAGCCGAGTGTAGCCTCCCGGACATCTTAAATGCGCAGGTGAAAGCTGCTCTCTCTAAAGCTAAAAACACAGCATCAATGGGACCGGATGGTGTCCCCGGCTGTGTGCTACACGAGCTAAATGAGGAATTAAACCCGCACATAAGGCAGCTGTTTAATCTCAGCCTTACCACAGGATACGTGCCCAAGGAGTGGCGTCACGGCAACTGTGGTCCCACTCCACAAAGGCGCCTCACGGACCCTGGTAATTACCGCCCCATAAGCTTAACAAGTCTAGTCTGCAAAGCTATGGAGAGGATCATAATGGAGCTCATAAACAAAGATATAGGGGACTTGCAGACATTGGACCCGACCCAGTTTGGCTTTGTCAAGGGAAGATCATGCCTTTTGAACTTGGTCGACTTCTTTGAAACAGTCACCAAGGCCATTGATGAGGGAAAGGCAGTCCATACAGCCTACCTTGACCTTGCAAAGGCTTTCGACACAATACCCCACTTGGGTATTGTAGAAAAACTTACCAGCTTAAATGTAAACCCATATGTCACAAGATGGGTTGCAAACTGGCTTAAGGACAGAACCCACAGGGTTAGAGTTGCTGGTGCTGTGTCAGACTCCAAGCTGGTCAAAAGTGGTGTCCCACAGGGCTCGGTCCTTGGCCCCCTATTGTTTGGCATCTACTTCTCAGAAGTACAGGCCAACATGGGAGGACTTTGGCTGACAAAGTTTGCAGACGACTGCAAACTGGGCGCCATAGTGGAAAGTGCATCGGACACAGATATCCTTCAGAAGGGACTCACGGAAACAGATAGCTGGTGCCAGAGCCATGGCCTGAAGTTAAACGCCAAAAAATGTATAGTCATACCCTTCGGGAAAAACAAGGTAACCCCAAGCTACCATATAGGTGGCAATCCACTAAGTACAGAAGAGGTTATCAGGGACCTGGGGACCCAGGTTGACAGTGGCCTTTCTTTTGACACTCACGTTGCTAAAGTGGTTAGAAAAACCTTCTACATTGCCCACCTGATCATGAAGGGATTCACATCCAGATCTAGTGAGGTCATTGTTCCCCTGTACTCTTCACTTATCAGACCAATGATAGAGTACAATGCCCCATTCGGGATGTATCTCACCCGACATCTGCAGCAATTGGAGAGACCCCAAAAGTTCCTCACCAAAAGGATAAAAAGACTCCAAAATCTGTCATATACTGCCAGATTGAAGAAACTCCAGCTCTATTCAGTCGCATACCATCTGCTCAGAGGTGACATGTGCCTGACATACAAGGCCATGTCCAACCCGGAATTAATGGACATGCTCCACCTCAAAAAATCCAAATCCACCAAAACCACTAGAGCAAGCGACTTAAACCTTAGCACGGATATAAATAGGATGTGCTGGAGGGATAGATTTATCACTCAGAGACTCCCTATGCTGTGGAATAAAATCCCGGTCCATGTGAGGCAGAGCACCTCGCTGACTCTGTTCAAGAGAAATCTAGACCTGTGGATGGGAGATCGTAGGTTTACCCCGGGAATCATCTCTGTGTCACTGCTGGACAGAGGCACAACATACTAATGGGCACAGTATTTTTTCATATAAGGGGTGGCGTAAGCCACAAAAATTTGGGCTAGGCTTATAAATGCCTTAGGGCAGACAGCCTAGTATAAACCTATGAACCTATGAACCTAAACAAACAGGTGGCCCTCCAAGTGATACAAACTAAGGCAGAAAGCACAGAGAGGGCTGCTTGATGGTTAATTTAGTCATAGGGATGTGAATTAAATGTATACTGTCTATTGGACAGTTAGGATTACTGTACTAGCGGGGGGGGGGGGGACACAAGGCTACAACAGTCAGTTTTATTAGCAAGCGGAGAACTACTAAAAATACTGCTAATGTAATAGCTTCACTCTCATAAAACACACAAGTAGAATGTCTGGGTGGACTGACCCTGATCTTGAGGCTCAAAATGTATATCCTTGTTTAGTTTGCAGTACTGATTTCTTCTTAAACTGTATGGGTGGAGTGGAAGCCGCAGACTGCAGATTTGCTTGTGTGTGCTCGGCAAGCAGAATGTAATTGCTGAAGAGCACTTGTGTCCTGGTGGGAGACTAGAAATTTAAAGACGTGTGAAACACCAGCCTCATGGCTTTAACTGCACACAATCAGATTATGTAACTGTGGCAGATGTAACCCTGACCCCACAGCAATAGTGACAGCAGTGTGTGCACTCCAAGGGATGTGCACATGAGTAGACCTTGCAACCAATGCAGAGTTCTGGGACACGTGTAGGGTACCCCCCACAGCCATGGTAAGGTCTGGTGGATGTCAGTGTAATAGTCCTACATTGAGCATACATGCACTGCTGATGATGTGATCTGTAAAGCAGACATCAGGCATTCACAAAATATATCCGTTCGCATATCTTCCCAGGTATGAGGTGCTGTAACAAACAGGGGCTGTGAGCATCGGAGCTGACATAACAGACACAGTACTACATAAGAAGCAAAGGTTTGTACACCCGTGTGATATGGTGCACAGTACAAGGCAGGGTGCAGTACAGGTAGACAGTAACACTTCGTACATGGGTGCAGTGAAGGGCTGTCACCTACCAACACAGCCCATGCATCACACACATGTATACTGCCGCTGTGATGAGGTCACTCTGGTTGCACTGCATGCTGTTGAGCACCAGATGTAATGCATGCTGACAGAAGGGTAATGGGAGGACTGTGTACAAAAGGTGTGCAACCCCACACGTAGGTGTGTGTGTGTGTGGGGGGGGTGCTGAATGTGTGTTTAAGTGCAATCTGGTGGAGTGTGGTAGATGCATGTCTGATGTGTGTGTACATGTGTCTGTGCGGGTGTCCATGTATGCACAGGCGATAGTGGGATTGATCACATGGCAGTACTTCTCCTTGGGATTGTGCTGTAGATGTAGTGATACGAGACACCCTGACAGCCTGTCCGATTATGTGAACACAGGACAGCTGATAGCATAACAAAGGTCTGTAGCACAGAACATGTACTGGGCGGGGGAAGTACATACTAGGTATACACACCATAATGCCAGCAGCAGATGGATAACCAGCTGCCCACATATGCAGCACTACTAATGCAATGGGGAATTACCAGACCACATCAGCGAGTGTATCCAGGTATTACTGGTGTCCGCATGACGGGTTGATTGTGTTGTGCAGCAGATGTGGCATGGATTGATAAAGACTGTAGTATGAGGCTTCGGTGTGTGACATATGTAGTGAATGTAGTAGCCCCAACCATTTAGGGGCCATGTACACCATGACTGGACATGCACAGGGTATTACTGGATGACAGCAGTGAGGCCATGTACTACCTACTCCACCAAAGTCAGGGAGGTGATGGAGTAACAGGTCATGTGTTGTGATCACATGTGTAAGCATGGAGAGGTCCGATATGTTAAATGGTAGTATTAATAAGTGTACGTTAGCAAGTGCCATGCAGGATGGGGTACATCTGTAACTGAATGTGGGACTGTCTGTAAACCCAGGGTAAGGGAGGTATAGTAAGGTGGACCGTCAGTGTCTGTGGGTGTACATGTGTGTGCGCGCGCGTACTGTTATGCAATGCTGTACAAGTCTTAATGCATGCGTTTCCCCCACAGGTGGCAAGGTGGGTCAGGTTCCCTCCTGCATGCAAACTGAGGTAGGTGTCCATACAGACACGGATGATGATGGTACTGGTAAGGCACAGGTGGGGTTGTCAAAGGCCGACACTGCGCCTACATGTGTTATCACACTCCTAACCACCCCAAGCCCGCACACAGTTACAGTGCCCCTACAAACCCCATCACACGTGGCCACAGCAGAGAACAGTTGGCGGTTGGTGCCAGTGACCAGGAAGGTGTGGTGTCCATGCCAACTGTGTCGGGTCACAGTCAGTATAGCCGGATGTCTAGCAGGCCACATCAGCACATGTACTGTGGTGCTCGTGGGAGGGCCACTGGTCATCATGCCCCTGGCACCACAACTGGTACCACCAGGAGCATGTTTCAAGCTGTAATGGAGGCACAGGCACGTATGGACATGCACACCAGACAGGGCCTGAGGCTGCAGAGGGCTGCTTTCTCATCTGTAAGTGGCAACCTCCATGACATTGCTGCTTCCCTCCGTGAACATACAGAGGTCATGGATAGACGGTGGGGTGAGATGGTGGGCCTCCTCGACCGTTGAATGTCCGTGCTTGAACGTGTGGTGGGAGTGGTGCGACGTCCGAGTGGACGTAGGCCAGAAACATCAGCAGCTGGTGGTGGTGAACGTGGATGTGCCACGACACCAAGCCACTCCCGTAGTGGCAGTACCAGCCCCAGCACATCACTGGGGGTGCTGTCCACACCACACCAGGCCTCTTGCATGTGGCCCTGGCCAGTCCCAGGTGGGACATGGTTCCAGCAGACACCTGTCATCAGGGGAGAGTAGCACCTCAAGGTCTGTACCTGCACGTACCTGTGGAACCCCTGGCAGACACAGTCAGCGTGTCCATGGTCGGAGGCACTGAACTGCACACCCTGCCAGGTATGGTCTGCAGATGTCCAACACCACCTGTACAAGGCAGCCACATGGCAGGACTTGTGCATGCATACCCACACACTATGCAACCACACCTAGGGCGACCCCATACCGACACACACCACATCACCATGCCCCAATCAGTGAACCAAACCCCTCACCACACTCATGGTGACATGTATGGACCACCCTTGGCCTCTGGCAAACCAGCAACATACCCTGTGCATATGTTTCACTTCCCTGTCATCCATAACATCAATGCAGGGACAGGCTAATATGGTTCTTATGCACACAGGGACTGTTATAGAGTGCTGTAATGTACTGCAGTGTGAGATGTTGTCAGGGGTAATGTGTAATGCATATATGTCGGGTAGTGTAGCCATGCAGCTATGATGCATTTCAGCTGTCAGTAACCGTGATTATCTCCATAATGTTATCCATTTGTGTTACAGGTGTACATGTGTCAGCAGGAGGATGGTCTGCAGTACAAGAGTATGGCACTGTGGTGAAACAATGGTGACTGCCCACGGGTGGTAACCTCAGCCCCACTGTTACCACTAGGGGGCTTGTGGGCTTCCAACATCCCTCCCCATCAAGGTTTTCACCACCCACGTGTCATATACCGCGCCCCTGTATGCGTCTGATTTGAGGGTCCACATCTACCTCCAACTGCAGTGTTTATGCACAGCTGTTGCTGTAGCTGAAATGGGCAGCTATGGACTTTCCTACACCCTTCCTTCACATGCCTAGCTATTTCTCCTACTGTCTTACCCTCTTTGTGCCCCTTTTTCACCACTGTCCTAGCAACCCTTTTTTCTATTCCTTTTAAAGAGGATGGGGGTAAGCAGGAGTGTTCTGACCAGCAACAAAATAAACTGCCTCTGCAAGGCTCATACCAAAGACCCTGCACACCATACACAAAGTGATTTCCCACTAAACCATGGCAGATGTACATAACCCTGATGTTTCCACAAACATATCATCCAGCCCAGTCATTCATCAGTACAAGGAATGTATTGCAACATATATATGTATGTGTGTGAGCAAATATATTAATGTCTAAACAGGTACAACATATTGATACATGTAGATACATGTGTGTGTGTGTATATATATATATATATATATATATGTATATATATATATGTGTGTATATATATATATATATATATATATATATATATATATATATATATATATATATATATATATATATATATATATATATATATATATATGTGAACATATATACATGCAAATGCCTACATCTATGGATGTATATGTCTACATCTACATGTGTAAATATATACAGCAGGTCATGTATATCTCAGCAGATATATACATGTACATATATAGGTGCATATGGACAAACATCTAGTGATAACGGGGATATAACAAAATCATATTTGTCCTCATGCAACGTTAATGCGTTGAGATGCCCCACACAAAAAAAGTCTGGTACAAATAGGTATACTCCCCCCCAGCCAAGCATGCCCCCCCCCCGTAATACAGTAACAAGTGTTGCAGATCCCATAACTAGAACTGCACACAACATGGCCATCCCTAGGATACATATATAAAGACAGATATATGCAAATACAGGCACACACACACACACACACACACACACACACACACATATATACACATATAGATATATATATATATATATATATATATATATATATATACATATACACACACACACATATATATATATATATATATATATATATACACACATATATATATATATATATATATATATACATATATACACACATATAGATATATATATATACATATACATATATATATATATATATATATATATATATATATATATATAAATAATATACATATAGACATATATGTAAGTACACAGAGATATGTACAGTATGATATATATGCAAGTATATGCAAACAAATTGAAAAGCAGTATTCCTATAGTCACCACCTTACCAACTGGAGACTGTGAGCCGCCCATACAAATGCCATTCATAGCCTGCAACACATATCCGCAGAGACATCAAAGGGTATCACACCACACACAGGTGCCCATAAATGATTGTGACAGCTATATGTGTGTACTATGACAGTTGCATATGCCATGTCATATAGCCATTTAGACACTGACATCCATATAAACAGTGTAATGCAACTGTGAAACAGTTATACTGAGACAGTAGTCTGGTAAGGTTGACATGTTGCTGTTCAGGCTGAGGCCTTCTAGTAGTACAATAGTAATGACAGACTGGCCCACAGCATATCAGTCAAACAGTATGTAATGCAGATGTATGGATCAGCAGCCTCCATCTACACTCTGTACACAATTCCTAGGGGGTACAGACCCCAGTTGACACAATAGGATGCATCTGTTACATAAGGCATAACTGACACCATCACAAATCACACAGACAAACAGAACAGTCCATATGGCAGGAGGCAGTAGGTCTGCATTTACCACGGTGGACTGTATGGTAATGTACATCCAGATACCTTAAGGTAGCTTACCCCAGATACCCACACACGTTGTTACAGCCTAGGTTAGTCATGGTGCATCCCCCCTACACTCACTACTACTGGGCCATTTACCATGGTTACGTACACTGTATTAGGGCACACATGTATTGTGTAGGTGGAGCCCACGCATACATGGCCCCAACCACCCAGTATGTGTGGGGGACATGACAGCAGTGAACGGATAACAGGAATGACAGCATGACATACACACAGTCCACTACATAAACCCTGACAGCATGTCACCTGTGCTAAGCCAGGTATGTAGGTGGAGGACAGTCTGGAACACAGGCACATGTGTACAACTGTTGTCATACAGTACGCAAGATATGTAAATGTGTACATATCTATATGGATATATGTATAATGATATGTACATATATGTTTGCCATATGTCCTGCACATGGGGTGGAGCCCCAACTCAGCCCTAACAGTCCCAACCTCTCAGTGCAAGGGGATGTCATGTATGTATTGCAGGTATATTTGTAGACTATTGCTACTGTAATAAGGAGCGTCTTCACAGACATGGTGTGTGTGGGAGGCCACATCTGCTGTGGACATGTGCGCCACTGGCTACTGACAGACATCCTAAGGTCATCATAGTACAGTACCACTGCTAGCAAAGTAATGCCCCTGTGGACTACAGCTGTGATACGCCCAATGTATGTGGACAGTCTGACACGCTGGTTAGTCCAGGGGTATACACAGAACCCCTTCATGCAAGACATGTGGACCAGGCCGGTCAATGTGGATGTTAACAGCCATGTAGATGGATATCACATGTAAATACCGGTATACATTTGCCCCCATAGGTTATACATTCATACACCCCAGTCTGTCCTGACACAACCGCTGGTACAGAGGTGCCATGGCCACATACTACCCACTAGTTAGTGGCACACATATGAACAGCATCCCACTGCTTGGTCTGACATATATAACTGTCATGGTGGCCCAGCAGAAGTACATCTGGCAAGTATCTGGACATGTCATGTCACTGGATAAGTACAGTAATGTGCTAGGCATGTAACAAAGCACAGTGCTAGCCACAGGCAGCCTAACTCAACAATGGGCTACATCTCCCATGTGGGGATACACATGTACCTGCATAGATAGCAGGCTCTACAGGCATGTCACATCACCGAGTAACAGACACCTGTGTGAAAGTACATAACCACAACCAATGTGAACACAGCCACATATAGTAAGCTAGCGTACTATCACAGTATATGGACTATCTGACCTACACCATCCTCATATTAGCCACTCGCACAACACCCCTACATATACTGGGCCGCTAGATAGTGTGGTCCGATGCCTGCCTGTGGTATGGGATGTGTGTTCACCCCTACAAACATGTCAGCTGTTAGGGTGACAGAGTGGAGCAGCATGTAACATCAGATAGGACAGGACCTGGAACAATGACCTCTACAACAGTCTCTACACAGGCCAAGGTACATATTCACTATACACACACTGTCGACAATTACCAGACTTACACATACCTCAGTACTGTACAAACAACCACATAATGGCCAGGCTATGTCCTCAGTTATAACCCATATTATAAATAACGTATAGCAGTCTGACATCTCATTGGCTTATCAGATATGCCATCAATGACTATGGAGTACAGAACATATGCACCCCCTACTGCATGACATATGTACAAAGGCTGACAAGAGTTGTGGCTGGAGGCACAAACACAGGGATAATACTGACATGTCGCTGCAACACCCTCATACATATAATGTCGTAACAGGGTTTGTTGCACCATATGCCCTATGACGGACGTGACATCAGTAACTCTCCCGGCTGTCACCATCTACTACATATTATCCTCACACTACCTTCTGCATTCCACAGATAGGTGCACCGTAGCTGACACATGAAACCAAAGGCACAACACTGCCCAGTCTGCAGATGACCCTGCGGATGGGGACCCCTCATATACATGAGACTGACATGGCAGGTACTGCGACATGTACGACAGGCATATCCAAACACTTTTAAACAAACAGTAGTCCACAAGCAGTATAACAGCACTGTAGTCAGGTCAGGCACACCCCCCCCTCCTGTTTTGTTGCCCTCTTTCCACAGTGTATGTTGTTAGAGGTAAATCCCCAATCCATCTGAGATGCTGTTTGCCAACCAACAGATCTAGTTCCTGCTCACAGTGACTGTAAAGGGCCAACACCACCATGTTGTTCCTAGGTATTGGAGTGCGTTTCCATGCAACTGGCTAATGGGCCTGTTACCACAGCCGTTCCACATGCAATCAGCTAGGGGAGGGCTGCAATTCGTGCAGAGGCCATCAGCTGATCATGAGCAGCACTTACATTACACTTGCTGCTGCCTAAGCATAGCAGGTGTGGGTCTCCAAGTCCACCGGAGAGCGAGTGTGGGAGGTAGACAGAGGCAAATACAAGTCATGGAGGGGGGGGGTAGAGTAGAACCAGAAGCATGTTTGTGTCACACACCTACCAGCACAGGGTATCAAACCCCCAAAAACTATGTAGTGCTATCACAATTTGATGCAGTTATTGGTTGCGCCACATGGCTTACCTGCTGTGGAGCCCTCAGAGCATATTTGTGATGAGTGACATCTGCAACAGGGATACGGTAGGTGATGTGCACATGCCTGTCTGCATGAACAGCTGCCAGCGTCAACACAGGCACACACACAGGGACGCATACACATTGACACACTTGGCAGGGCCAGGAGTGCAACTCATCACTAATGTGACAGCCACAACACATCGATGTGCAGGTATCACATGGGTCATACGGAGGTTCTATGGGCAAAGAGTATGATGAGGTGTCAGACATCAAAAAGCATGCTTCAGTATGCCCTGTGGGTTGTAGTGAGTGTGGATGTGGTCAGACACACCATACAACACACACGGACACACACTGCCCCAGTCCTGACATGCATGGGTGTGTGGTGGTCAACTGTGCCAGCAGGCTGTACAGGAGTAGGGAATGGGTATACCTTGGCATTAGGCCACATGACGATGGTCTGCACTGTGCCTCAGGCCTGTGGTTTCTGCATCTGCCCACATAGGTGGGTATTGCATCCCCCATCCAGTCACCTGCGTGACTATTGTGTGTGGCCAATGCTGTGCATCATTTGCCATGTATATGTTCCTTACTCCATGACAAGGATGGTGTCTGGGATGTGCACACCCCCCACATGGATGTACAGTGACGTGGAACTGTACATGGGTGTCTGGTCCATGTTGTGAACACAGATTACCATTGGATGTGCCAGTCTTGCCCACTTGTGGCTAGAACTGGCAATGGGCAGCAGGTTTACCTTGCACCTACACCGATAGCATGCTAACAGCATTTCCTGATGTCAGTGTCACCTGTCCATACAGGGCATGAAATGTCCATTGGGAGTCGCATGTGAAGGCACCACTGGTGGTGCAAGTGTCCATTTGGGAACATGGTGGAGGTGCATTACTTGCATGTACATGCATATTGGACAGATGGCCAGGGTGGCATGACCTCTGTAGCCCACTGCTATCACTGCAGAGTTACTATTAGTGGCTAATATGCAGTATACTACCCACATATTGGCTGTTGCCTAATGTGTGCGTGCTCTGGGTAATAGTGGGGTTGCTAACTGTGATTGGCTGGCCTTGATGTCACATGTCTGGGTATGGCTTTGCACACCAGCCTCTCAGCTAATTTATGTCTGGTATCCCTGTATGGCTAACCTGGTGATATACAGTAGGGCCACCATAAAAGAACTGAGCAAAACCCCCTCCACATTGGCCACAGGTATCACACACTCATAGCCACCTCTACACAGGATACGTGTTACACACATGCTCACCTGTCATGTCTGGGAGTAGAACCCCTACCTAACTAGTTTATCACAATACAGCACTACACAGTTATAGTACACGCCACGGACATTACTGGAGTACCTCTTCCCCAAAGGTATATTTCACAATGTAAGACATCTGCAGGGTTACCAATGTAGGGCATTTAGACTGCACAGCGAGTGACTAGCATAAAACGCATTGCTCCCTACACAGACAGTGAGACACACACAAAACATCCAACAACTGACGTGTGGGTATAGTACCCCTGACCGAGGTCTATATCACACTACAGCATGGGGATGTTATAGGACGCACTACAGGAATTACAGAAGAACTGTATCCCCAAAGTTGTATTTCACAACAGAAGACATCAGCAGGAGTGCCACAGTAGGGCATTTGAAATATACTCCCGAGTGAGTAGCCTATAATGTATTGCTCCGTACACACATTGAAACACACACAAAACATCCAGAACTGCCATGGGTGAGGATGGAATCCTACCACCGTTCTAAATCACACTACGACAGTACGCAGTTACAGGACGGGCTACGGAGATTACTGGGCTACACTCTTCACAGAGGTGTATGTCTAGGAGAGTGACATCAGCAGCCTTGCCAAGGTTGGGTATATGAATTGTACAGTGTGAGTAGCCTAAAAAGCATTGCTCTCTACACAGTCAGACACACACACACTTGTCAGAACACCTACCCAACTACTTTATCACACTACAGCAGTACGCAGTTACAGGACGCGCTACGGAGATTACTGGGTTTAACATTCCCAGGGGTGTATTTCTAGGCTAGTGACATCAGTATGCTTGCCAAAGGGGAGTATATGAATTGTACACAAAGGTGAGTATCTGAATTGTACAGAGTTCGAGTAACCTAAAAAGCATTGCTCTCATAGGTTGGTACTAGGCTATCGGCCCTAGGGCTTATACAAGCCTAGCCATAACAATTCCGTGGCTATTTCTTCCCACACTATTTACTTCCCTGGACCCCCGTCTAGCAGGGCGACTGACGTGATCCCCGGGGTGAATTTCCTTTCTCCCATTCAATCATCAAGGTTCCTTTTGAAGAGCGTCAAAGAGGCACTCTGCTTGACATGTATGGGCAATCTATTCCAGAGTCTGGGGAGCCTCTGGGTCAGGAACCTATCCCTCCAGCATGTTTCGTTTATTGTGATAAGGTTTAGATCCCTGGAGTGTGTGGCTCTGATGGATTGGGATTTCTTTAAGTGTAGCATGTCCAACAGCTCTGGGTTTGACATGGCCTTGTATGTTAAGCAGAGATCGCCTCAGAGTAGACTATATGCGACAGAGTATAGCTCTACTCAGTTGGAGTTGGACACACACACACACCTCCACACACAAACACACAGTTGCCATGTCTGGGGTTAGAACACCTACCTAACTACGTTATCACACGGCAGCAGTATGCAGTTACAGGACGTGCCATGGAGATTTCTGGGTCTGACATTCCCAGAGGTGTATTTCTAGAGGAGTGACATCAGCAGGCTTGCCAAAGGTGAGTATTTGAATTGTAGAGTGCGAATGGCCTAAAAAGCATTGCTCTCTACTCAGTCAGACACACACACTTGCCAGGTCTGGGATTAGAACACCTACCTTCTTTATCACAATATAGAAGTACGCAGTTACAGGACGCACTACGGAGATTACTGGGCTCCGACTTATCCAGAGGTGTATTTTTAGGTGAGCGACACCAGCAGCCCTGCCAAAGTTGAGTATATGAACTGTACGGAGTATGAGTAGCCTAAAAAGCACGGTTCTCTACTCAGACAACACTTGCCACGTCTGGGGTTAGAACACCTACCTAGCTACTTTATCACACTACAGCAGTACACAGTTACAGGACTCGCTACAGAGATTACTGGGCTATGACTTTCCCAGAGGTGTATTCCTAGGTGAGTGACATCAACGGCCTTGCCAAAGTTCAGTATATTAACTGTACGGAGCTTGAGTATCCTAACAAGTATTGCTCTCTACACAGAGACACACACACACACACACACACACACAGATGCCAAGTCTGGGGTTTGAACTACTACCTAACAGTAGTACACAGTTATGGGACGCGCCATGGTGATTCCTGAGCTACAGCTCTCACAAAGGTGCATTTCACATTGGATGACCTCAGCAGGCTTGTCATACTACTAGTATGGGGTGGGCAGTGTGTGCATGGGCCATAACCCATTCATGTAGGGGTTGACATGCCACATTCGGGCACACACGGGGTCATATGTCACAGGTACGTGTATACAGATACTAGATGACTACTTCCTTGTACAGTCATGTTGCACAGCTGTCATGAGCACCACATAGTCTGTCATGCTGACAGATGCTGATGGCTAGTATCTGCAGTGAGAGCATGTGCACCTCATGTGGTTGTGGGCCTTTGGCTGTGTGCTGGGTGGGACAGTCCCGGATGGATCCTTGTCACGGTGACCCTCTTCCACACATCTATGTCCGTTTACCTTTGGCTTATTATAGTGTGGTGTCCTTACATATGTCTGTATCCCTATCCACTTGTGTGTGCAAGGCAGGTGTGGTGCATACTGACATGTGTCTGCACCAAGAACTGCAACTGCCAGATATGTCTGGTCCACTGGTGTTTGCAGACATGGCCTTCATGTGTTTAAGTGTGTGGGCATGCCCATTATGACCTTTCAGTACATTGTTGACTGACATTGCCTTCATTCCTCTAAGTGTGTGAGCATGCCCAGTATGACCATCTGTACTGCATGTGTGGAGCATGTCCAGGTTGTTTGTACTGCGGTGCTGACCTTTGTGTTGTACACAGACAAGTAGCATGCTGTATCTACAGGGTATCCATCGGTTATTTAGCACGTACTGTTGCTACATTTCTGCATAGCGAGGGGGGTGAAAAACATGTTTCTACATTTCTACACAGGAGTGGGGGGGCACATCTGACTGTTACTATTAGTGTATATAAAATGGGGGGCACATTGACACTTCTACACATTTGCTAGGACTGTACTGGTATGTCGGGTACTCCATTTCAGTCTGTAGACTTGCCTATCGTGCTGGCTAGAGGCATACCAGTGTACTACAGATCCTAGCTTTCACTGCCTACATATTAGTTTCAGACTTCTTAGCCTTCACGTCTTCCATCCAACTGCTTGGCCTGCTGTAGTCTGTCTGTGTAGGCCTGGGGGGGGTTACACATTGGGCTCATTCAGAGACCATAGTGCAGCATTTGTTTGTGTTTGTCTACACCTATCCTGCTGACTAACATTTGTTGTGTATGTGATCCCCCAACTGGCATGTGCGAGTCACTTACCTTACGAGTGTCCCAGTACGGAGGGTGCTGCTGCAAGGATGCCTACGTCGGATGCACAGAGTACACTCCCTTTACATGGTTGATGAGCACAGGTAGTGTCATGTTTAGCATCCCTTTTAGTGTATGTGCGAGTCTGAGAGAGGCGACATTCCCTGGGTCCCTACCGTGTCAGTGCATGTGCTATGGGTTGCCTCTTGGCCAGGGCATACTGGACATGCCTCCTTCTGCCTACTGGGGCAGGCTCAGGTTGTTCCTCCTCAGTGTCACTCTGTGCCTGTGCAGGCCTCGGCAATGGTGGGGGTCTGTGTGGCCCTGCACCACGCTGTTCCTGCTGCAGCTGTTTCCGCAGTATCATACTGTGTAGCATGGCACATACAAGGACAATTCTGGTACATGTAGTTGGTGAGTACTGCAAGGCTCCACCAGATGTGTCCAGACACCGGAACCGTGACTTGAGAATACCAAACACACACACTATTATGATTTGTGTTTGTGCATGTACCTCATTATGGAGTTCTTGTTCGGGTGTGTGTGCATTTCTGATGGGTGTCATCAGCCATGACTCCAGTGTGTATCCAGCACCCCCCACTAGGTGACCGTGTGGGATGTCCCCATTGGCAAATCTGTGGTACAGCTGCGTCAGATGCCAGATGTGGGAATCGTGGTAGTTTCCAGGGCAGCCAGCACACACATTCATTATTATGCCCTGGGCATCGCACACGACCTGGCAGTTGATGGAGGGGAAGCCCTTGCAGTTTATGTAGACCCTACCATGCTCACTGGGTAGTGCTTTGATGCGTATGTGCATGCAGTCTATTGCACCCACTACCTCGGGGTATTCAGCTATTTGATGGAAAAGACGCATATTGCTGGCCAACGTCTCACTGGTGATGGGGAAGTATACGTGCTTACCGACATGTGCTGACATGGCATACAGGAACTGGTGGAATACCCTGGATGCTGATGCCTGTGATATCCCCATCATATCCCTAGTTGGCCTATGGAAGGTACCTGTAGCTAGTATTCCTAGGCCTACACATACCTTGGTATCCACTGGGATGGGGTTCCCCTCTGTTAGTTCTGTGTGTGAGGTGTGGCCGGCACAACTCGGCAATCTGCTGTAGGAGGTCCCGGTCAACCCTATAGCACTCCACTATCTCCAGCTCATGTAGCCCTTGGTAGGTTACCCTGGGTCTGTACACTCTTCTCAGTCTCCTCACTGTGGGTTGCTCGGCAGCATTCACATCCTCACCACCCTCAGCCTCTTGCACATGCTGATTTATGATAGCAAAAACAGCCCCTAGCATTATTTCTCTTGCTTTCATTTTCTAAAATGTCCCTGTTTGTATGCACCAGTGGTGCAGAGTTATTGGGAATAACAAGGGGGAAAGGTGTTTGCATAGTTTATAGTGGTGTGCTAGGCTGGGCTGATACATTTCACCTGTCAGCTCAGCTAGTTCTCCTTGATTACCTTCCTACTGCTGTTTTCCTTTCCCATTGCCTCCCTGTTTTAAGCCTGTGTATGCGCCAGACAGAGTACTCAAATGTGCACAGAGCTGCTATTTCCTGGTTTAACTTCTTTTTTCTTCCTGTGAAACCTGGTGTGCAGTGCAGTGCGTACACCTACTTATACTTTGTAAAGAGTGCTAGGCAGCTTGGACACACCTCTAGCTTAGCTGTGCTAAGCTTAGGAACAGTCCCAAGCCACAGGGCTCCAATCCACTTACAGTATTCCTGACACCCACCCCCCCCCATGATGTCACCTATCTCCTACTCTTGCACCCAGCTATTTCTATTCTTACACTCTTGGGGCCTGCCTCACACCCTGGGGAAATCTGGGATTCACTAGCCTTTCCCTCATTTGCATAGGATTGCCTGCTAATGCATAGTTACATGCCCCACACTGAGCCTCCCCTCTTAGCAACCATTACTCACTGGCCAGGTTGTCTTATGCCTGCCATTGACTTGCATGGCTGAATACTGCTTTTAGTTAGAATGCTTATTTTAGGTTTGTTTTATTATCCCCCCCATCCCGTTTGCGTGCCACTGCCCTATGCTTTAACAGGCAAGATCGCCGACAAAAAATAAAAGTTTTTTTTATTCTTTACACATTTTGCAATGCCAAAGGCCTTCTGCTATTTTTGTAGTTTGCAGAAATGTACTCGGTTACTAACGGAGCACATTTCTGCAGAATGCAGTCGTCCTGCACTGACTGCTGCCTCCTTCCTGGATCACAAATTACCCTCATTTGCATGGCTTTCACCTGCAAAGGAGGGTAATTTGCATACAGGTGCTCGGTCCGAGCAGGATTAGCCTAAGAGCTCACATGCACATCCCGGGAGCTCGTTCCTGGATCTCACGTCGGTCATATTGCCGAACATAGCTCAAACTATACCTGCACGCTATAACGGGCTTCGTAAATCCAGGGGAAGGTAAACATGTAAAGACTACCAATGTAAAAGTGAAGCAATGCAACACTGAGGACAGAAACTGACCAGCTTAAACTTGTACAGGAGAACTGACCAAGGTGTAGAGAAACCATAATCAGTACTCCTCAGGGAGGGGGTATATGGGTTTAAATCAGTTTACATTTAATAGTTCTCTCACTACTACACTCCTCTAACCTCTCTAAAGTTGTTGTTGTTGTTTGTCTTTCTGCTTTTTCTCCAGTAAGGGGTCGCCACAGCGAAACTCCGGTCCACTAATGATTGGCAGTAGATTTTTACGAAACAACGAGGTCCAGCTCAACGCCCAACCTTCAATGAAGGAATGCCCCTTTACGCACGCATGTCTTTCGAACGCTACCCAACCGTGGGGAGGACATGCAGACTCCACACAGAAGGCACTGCCAAGCCGAGAATCGAAATGGAGAACCTCTTGCTGTGAGGTAACAACGCTACCGCCGTACCACAGCGGAAACCTCTAACCTCTATATACACACACACACAAATGAAAAGTATGAATAAAATGCCCGTGTTTTTAAGACACGTGCAACTATTCTTTTAACATCCATGCTACATAAACATCAATGAAATACACATACACAGTTCACTGCTTAAAGGCAAAAAATACAAAGTCATAGCCAGAAAGCCAAAAAGTGGTGCTGGAAACGGTCAAAGTAGGAAACATGGTATAATAAAAGCCTACAACACAGCAGATGTTGTAGAGTTAGTCCAGAACAAAAGTAGTAACTACAGACTTGCCCCCTACACCTACCTGTAAAACATCTGTGCAGAGATTCAGTAGTCAATAGAAGTAGTAATGCACTCGGCGCTGACACGGTTATATCAGTATGTTAGATTTTACATCCTTCAAATATGTCAGACTTCTATCTTCCCCAGGGGTTGAATTTTTAAAGTTACTTTTACAAAGTGGATTTTCTGAACTGTCTTGTTTGTTTTGTTAGTAGTCCTCTCTAGAGAAACTCAAAAAAGACTACTGCTTAATGCTAGGAGTCTAAACAAGAAACTGCACTCACACGCACTGGAAGCATGCCTCACTTTGGAAAATGCAGACATGGTTCAAAGGTGTGGAAAGCACCCCAGCCGTGTAGGGCTACAATGCATTCCATATGCTCAGACCACAAACTCAGACTGAAAGAACCAAAGGAAGAGGTGCATCAATCTTCATTAAGGGTAAGTACACCTCAACACTAGTCAGACAGTATAACTCTCCAGAACTAGCCCATGTCCAATTATCTATAGGCAAAGCCCCTACCACATCACAGCTAGCTACTGGTTCCCTACCATGAAACACAAAAAGCATACCTGCACTTACTGGAGTCATTGGTGTTTTTAATTATCCCACCATCGACTGGGAAACGTACATGACTACAAACGTGCTGGATCAGATGTTCTTGGACTTTGTCAATACAAATACATTAGAACAGCTAGTCAGCACACCCACAAGAGGCTCACATATTCTGGACACAGTAACATGGGAGAAAAGTGCACACCCCATGTGATGTCCTCTCTGGTACAATCGGAACATAAATTAGTCTCGTTCTATGTAATTATAAAACTAGATACCCCATCAAGCTCAAAAAAGCTTAAGAATTCAAAGATAAATTACCTCCTACTAAGTGATGGTATAAGTAGTTTAAAAACCTCCTTGAACGCAGATAACAGACTCCTAAACAGAAGTGTACATCAATGTCCTGTATAACCACTTAAGCAGTTGTACAGAATCAGCTGTACCAGACCAGATTAAAATCGGGTCTTGCAAAAAAAAAAAAAAAAAAAAAATTATCCAGCCTGGTGGACCCCCTAGTATAAACAGGCTACACAACAAGAGAAAAACTAATGTCCAAGAAACTAGAGGGAACTGGCACAGCAGAGGAAGAAATCCCCCTCTAGCTTAAACAAATTAGAGATCTTGTCAAGGCCTCCAAAGCTAATTATGAAGCAAAAATAGCCTCCTTAGCTAACAATAATCACAAGGCATTCTTTAACAATGACCGAAATATGAGAGAGAATACCCAACTATGCGATGAACTGGTTGTGGATGGCACCACCCATATTCAACCGGAGGTAATAGCCAACCTGCTAGCTGACAGATTTGGGGCAAACTTCACCTCCATCCCCTCCAGTCACCCCCCCAAAGTATACCTACTACCATACCTCAACCTGTTATCTCAACACAGCAGGTCATCTCTGTGATCTCCAAGGCCAAAAAACAAAATGTCAATGGGACCAAACAACATCCCAGGTTGCTAAAACATGACCTAGCAGACCCACCTGGATCCCTGATTAACCATAGCCTGCGAACTGGCTGCGTTCCGGGAGAATGAAGGACAGCAACAGTAATCATGTTGCACAAAGAGGGACAATCAACCAACCAATCCTGGGAATTACAGGCTCATAAGCTTGACTAGCCTCATCTGCAAGGCCACAGAAAGAATTATGGACCTTATTAACAAGGACACAGGTAATCTCCAAAACTCTGGACGCAACCCAGTTCAGATTTGTTAAAGGTAGATCATGTCTGTTAAACATGGATGACTTCTTTGAGAAAGTCACTAAGGCCCTGGAAGAGAGATAGGGATAGGCGGTATGCACGGTCTATCTCAACCTAGCCAATGCATATGACAATTTCCCAACCTGAGGTATTATAGAGAAAGTCTCCCAATTGGGAATTAACCCCTGCATTATCAGATGGGTAGACAAGTGACTCACAGACAGGACACACATTGTCAAAGTGGTTGACTTCACCAAAATACAAGTTACCAGTGGTGTACCACAGAGTTCTGCACTGGGCCCATTACTATTCAGAATTTATTTCTCAGAACTCCAAGTAAACTTGGACAGCCTATGGCTTCCCAAGTTCACTGACTATTCCAAATTGGGAGCAATCATCAAAGATGTTAATATACTGCAGACAATGTCAATGCAAACAAATGACTGGTGCCAAAGCCATAGATTAAAGCTAAACACAAAACAATGCATTACTATTCCTACGAGAAAGTTGACATCCCTGCTAATTACATTATATACAGCACCCCCCCTAAGTGTACAATCATGCATACTGACTGTACACAAACTAAGCTGGACAAGGCCCTGGAACACGGGCAGGTTGGTAGCAACCTGAACTTTGACCATGTATCCACAGTAGTAAGGAAATCCCTATATGTGGCACATCCTACAAGTAAAGGCATTGCATCTAGATCCAATGATGTTATAATTCAATTATATTCAACCCTCAGACCAATAATTGAATACAATCCTCCCTTTTGCATGTAACTCATCAGACACCTGCAACAACTGAAGAGAACACAGAGGTTTCTCACCAAGAAATTACAGGGTACACATAAGCCTTACACAGAAAAATCGAAAGCCCTGTCACTGCGTTCTGTCTCCCTGTCACTGCATTGTCTCCTACAGGTTGCTAAGGGGTGACCTGTGCCTGGCTTACAGGGTAGTCTCTGATCTGGCCCTGATGGAAATGCTACACATTCATAAATCAAACTTCATGAGGGTCACTCGCTCCAGAGATCTTAACCTAGTCTCTGACAAAGAGGTCATGCTGGAGAGACAGATACATCTCCTAGAGACTGCCACTTCTCTGAACCAAGCTCCAGTTCAAAAGCAACCTAGATCAATGGATTGTGACTGCAATTCACTCCTGGGATGGCGCCCATGTCCCTCCTGGACACCGGAAGCAGGTATTAACTACCACAGACTCTTATCTCTACAAACTTCACTCACCTAACTTGAGATAAAAATGGCTAGGCTTGTAAGGGCTCAAAGGCCATTAGCCTAGTAACCTTCCATGAACCTATAGCATATTCTATGGTATATAGCACACGGGAAGCAAAGCTAATAACTGGTCTACTTTGGCTGCCAAACCAATGAAATTGTCCTACTGCTGACCTAAGTAGCACCATCTCAGCTGAGGCAAGAGGAGTGCCCTCAGAGGAGAGAATTTGTATAGAAAGCACATGATTACATTCTACATCATTTCTTTATACCCCCAACTTAGTCACTGCCACGCTGCAAAAATCTAGCACTGGTGAGAGGCCTTTCTAATGTACCTCAAAAATTAAAACAAAATTACTTCTTCAAAAGCATTTTCTTCGGCACACATGGATAAACCCAAAGTACAAACAAGACGACTGGTAATCAGTTACAGAGAGCTGCATACTGAAAGGAAAGGAGCGGGGTGGATGCGAGTCTGTAGCCAACACTGGCTCCATCCAATGTGCTTTGCACTACTGGTCCCTACAACAGTGTAGGAAATGAAAAGAGCAGCTACTGGGCTGGCACAGTGACACAGGTTCTAGACTGGTACTAGGATAACAGCAACTAGTGCCTATACAAGCCTAGCAGAGCATAACAGCAACTAGTGCCTATATAAGCCTAGCAGAGCATCCCAAACCACTTGGGTTCTGAGTATCATGGGAAGTTATACGGGGGGGAATGTTAATAGGAAGGTAACTAAGGATTTGTAGGAGGGGTTGTTGAGATAATACTTTTCTTATTGACTACCTCAATCCATAAACCACATGGGGGTCAGACCAGGGGTACACTTACTATTTCCCATCCAACTGTAAAGGTTTAGTTTGAATAAGGTCAGGGATGTACTCTGTTTTACATCGATAGGCAGCCTATTCCATATCATAGGGATCCTTTGTAACTCATATCTGCATCTCCAGCATATTCTGTTGATGTCACAAGTGAAGTTCAGATCCCTGGATCAAGTGATTTTGGTACCGTTTGTTTTGCACATGTGCAACAGATCCATCAGGGATGGGTCTGAGGAAGCACTGCAAGCCAGGTAAAGATCCCCTCTAAGCAGCCTGCAGGAGAATGAATATTGAGACAAAGACTTTAGGCAATCAGAATAGGACAAGGTATTCATGTCCTGAATTCTCCTGGTGAGAAACCTTTGTGGATGTTCCAACTGTTGCAGGTGTCTGGTTAGATACATGTCAAAGGGAGCACTGCATTCAATGATGAGTCTGATAAGGGCCAAGAAGAGTGGTGGTATAACTTCCTTGGACTTGGATGCCACACCCTTACTTAAAAGTTGGGCAATATTCAATGATTTTCTTACCATCTTAACAACTTCTTGGACAAATGTCGAATCACTGTCTACATACTTTCCCAGATCCCTTACTACTAGGTTGACTTTTACGGGCATTTTAACGATGCAGTAATTAAATTGGGTTGACAATTTCCCAAAGGGCATCATAATGCATTTTCTGGTACTGAGTTTTAGGCCATGGCTTCAACACCAGCCATTTGTCTGTGTTGATCCCTATTGCAAGACGTTGGTAGCTTTGGGGTAATTATAATAGCTCCCAATTTACAGTCCTCTGCGAATGTGGAATCATTATGGATCTTTTCAACAAGGACACAGGTAATCTCCAAACCCTGGACCCAACCAGTTCGGATTCATTAAGGACAGATCATGTCTGTTAAACCTTGTTGATTTCTTTGAGAGGGTCACCACAGCCCTAGACAAGGATAAGACGGTGCATACTTCCTCCCTCGACCTAGCCAAGGCATTTGACAATACCTCACTATGGTATTACAGTGAAACTCTCCAAATTAGGAATTAACCCCTACATCACCAGAAGGGTAGCCAACCGGCTCAACTACAGGACACACACTGTCAAAGTGGATGACTTCACCTCTAGCAATAGACCAGTCACCAGACGTGTACCACAGGGTTCTGTGCTGGGCTCCTTGCTGTTCGGAATTTATTTCTCAGAAGTCCAGGCAAACGCAGATGGCTTGTGGCTGACTAAATCTGCTCCCAGTTTGCAGTCATCAGCAATCACCGAGACTCAAAAGATGCTAATATACTACAGAAAAGGTTAACACACACAAATGACTGGTGCCAAAGCAAAGTATTAAAGCTAAATGCAAAAAAATGCATTATTATTCCCTTTGGAAAAGCCAAAAGCCAATACCCCTGCTAATTGCATTATAGACAGCACCGCTCCCCCCCACGTGTAGACCCAGTAGTATGTGATCTGGGTAATCGGGTTGAGAGCAATCTGAACTTCGACCATGTGTCCACAGTGGTAGGGAAAGCCTTCCATGTAACACACATCAGTAAGGGCATCACAGCTAGATCTAGGGATGTTATAGTCCCCACGGTCTTCGGCCCTCAGACCAATAATAAAGTGCAATACCCCCCTTCGCAACGTATCTCACCAGTCAACTGCAAAACCTGGAGAGACCACAGAGGTTTCTTACCAAGAAATTACAGGGTATGCAAAACAAGGCTGATGTGGGAAGACAAAGCCCTGTCACTGCATTGTCTCCTGCAGGATGCCAAGAGATAACCTGTGCCTGGCATACAGGGCAGTCCCTGACCTGGCCCTGATGGAATTGTTACACATTCATAAATCAAACTGCTCCAGGGATCTTAACAGATTCAGGCACCTAGGCGGTGCGACATCCACCTGTGAGACAGCTGGATGTGGACACATGGCAGGATGACAATTTAGCTGCAGTGACAAATGACTGTGGACAATTCCCTGTGAGAATTGAGGAACCCCCTGCACCCTAACCACAGGTGTCAGATACAAACCCCCAAAGTGATACACTGTGCACCCCCTTAGAAGCCTCCATGTGCAACACCCCTTTAGAAGCCACCATGTGCAACTGTCAGTGTAACATGTGGCTGGCATAGCATGCCACGTGGGCATGAAAGTGGTACCATGAAACCTGTGTGCTGTGGGCAAAGCCTTTATTAATTCAATATGCAATGTGATGTGTGTAGTGCTTGGTGCGTACTAAACTCAAACAGTATCACTACTTGTAGAAATGTGCCACAGCACGGAGGAAATCCTGCACATCACTGTAGTCACACTTATGTTGTAAGATGTGCTTTAGGCGACGCTCCCTTACAATAGCCTTCCTACGCGGTGTCACACGCATCCCCCCAAAAGAGATTCCCGTCGGGTATCTGTCAGGTTCTGCTCCTGCTGCAGAACAGACAGAAGGTCAGATAGCTGTACAGTAGGGCATCCCAGTAATACCTTCAGCCGACGATGCCAAGCCTCCACCTGTTTGTTAGTCCACAGGAAGTCCATTCGAGACATCAGACACATTCCAAAACCGCAAAGGGTATGACGATAGCATTCATGTCTGTGCTGAGCAGCGGGATGCATACTTGCGTGGTTGGCCTCGTACATAATGATGGTCGCCAATAGGCTGAGCACAGTCCGGTAAGGAAGCCACAATGTCCAGAAAGGCAGGGACATCATCATCCAATGGCAGGAATGCCAACGCAATTAGCTTGCGGATGGCAATTGAGAAAGCAGTGTCCGTGCCATAGAGGGCGACAAGGTGGTGATGCTGGATCTGGCGCCAGATGATCTGTGCAAAATGGAAAACTGCATCCCTTCAGAATTCTCCTAGGGAATGCCTTCCGGCTGGCACGAATTGCTGCCTTCTCAAAATCGGTCATAACATACTCTGGAGACGAGGTGCATCCATGTTTAGCAGCCATACCCTTCAGTACCTCCCACAAAGCGGTGTATGCAGACTCCGACTTCAGTGTCATGAGACAGTACACCAGGGGTACAATCCTTGTTGAGGTGGGGGTGCCAATACATCCATGTAATGTATATACCTGGCGACATATATCAGCCCGTGTGGGGAAGGTGCCATCTCCAAGAATGATGTCAGACCTGCACAGATCGGTCAAATTCTGTGTTGTAGTAAGTAGAACCAAGGAATCTGTCTCATCCATATCCGACCTTCTACGGAGGATGAAGCTGCCACTACGGAGTGGATACTGGCTGACATCAATATCCGCAAGTGTTGCTGGAGGTGTAGCCATGGATGCCCATTGCCCACTGCCGTACCCAGGTTATGCTTCGCCGAAGGGTTGCACGACAAGGCATCTCCTGTAGTACGTTGTCATCTGCTGTGCCTAGGACACTCTGCATTACCAAGCTTGGCAATTCATTACCGGTTACCGCCCTCTGACGCAGTTCTGCTTGCAGTGTAGCCACTTGGGCCACTGTTGCATCTGGGCCGTGCTGGTGTGGCAGTAATTTCAGCAGTTCTTCCCCCTCTTCCTGGCGAACAATGATGGCACATCCTCTGCATGCCTTTACTCTCCGCTCGATACATGCCCAGTACCGTTTCGGTGGTGCTTCACGTTCCAAATGGTAGAGGTACCCCTCCACCACCAGCATTGGTTTGCCACGTTGGCTGGGCACTGTCCTGTATCTATTGCCAAGCAGACTGGGGCTATACAGATACATAGATTCCAGAATGGTAGCAGCACTTGTTGATGGCCTCTCAGTATCCATCACAGCCAGTATAGCTGGGAACGGGATACACAACCAGCCTTGGAGCAAGTCCCTTCCAAACGGTGGGTTACTCGCTGTACACCACCTTGTCTTGTACCGTGTGTAGTAGCACTGTCTGCCACAGTGGCCCTGTACAGCTTTATGCACTACACCCGTCTCTGACTGCCTCTCCGCTATGGTCTCAATGTCTGCAGTTAACACAACCCTGGAGTTGCCATATGCTTGTAATCTGGTAGGTGTCTACAAAGCCTAATTGCAGCACAGGTTCTCAGTGTACTGCACTAGCCCCCTTTAACTCCCAGTTGTTGCTGCTGGCCAGTCAGGGTGTTGGGTCCAGTCTCAGTTTCAGTGGCAGAAGTTACATAGGGAGGTACCTCTGTGTTGCACCCTTGTCTGCCTACATGGGACTGTGCACTTGTGTACACTCCTATTGCAGGGACAAATGGACGGGTTTGGTTACACCTGCAAGACATACACTGATGTGGAGTGGGAGATGGGTTAATGCTACTGTATGTCCTGTTTCTGGGTTAGCAGTCCATGCCTGACCAGGTTGGCATGTTCCCACCTAACACTGCACTCAGGGGCTCTACCAGGACAGGTACTGTTTGTTGCAGGCATGCCTCTCATTTGGGTAGGTCCTATACTAAAGCCCTCCTGCTGTGACATGCTTCCTCCTAGTGCACAAACTGTTTTTTCATTAAGTTGTACTGTGTGTGGGGTATTGAGTCTGATACTAAAGTGTCCGTTCCTTTAAGGTTATAGCCTGACACATGACTTGGCATTCTATTCACCATTTCTCAGGGTTAGCTGTGCTGTGTTTTACAGTTCGTAATGTGGATTTTACTTCCTGCTTCTCGAGGACCGTTTGCTGTTTGTTTATGTGGTCAACAGGGGTTGTAAAGGTAAGTAATACTTTAATGTATGTGTTTGCTTCACTTGTGTAGCACTACCGATGTGCCGTTTGTCTTCTCGATCAGTTTCTCGTTGCTGGCCGTGTACACTGTATTTTGACAGCCTGCGTTTTTGCTTTAGGGGCCGTCTGCGTTTGTAGGTTTTCCTACCGCCGTAGGTTACCACGGCGTATCTTTCGGCAGCACCGCTCTACGGTCTAGCGGTGCTGCGGTCTTCTAGTTTCGGCGATGTAGCTCGCGGGCATTTGTCTCGCGATCTACACGCCGGAACCTGATCTTAACCTAGCCTCCGACAGGTCATGCATATATCTGCCAGAGACTATCCCTTCACTGGAATGAGCTTCCCATTCACATGAAGCAGAGTCCCTCTCTAGCCCTCTTCAAGCACAAGCTGGATCAATGGATGGGCGACTGTAAATTCACTCCTGGTGTGGCACCAATGTCCCTCATGAACATAGGCAGTCAAATATTATCACAGACTCATTCCTCTGCACCCTTCACTTATCTACAACTGACAATTGCGGTTAAAGGCTTCAGAGCCATTAGCCTAGTAAGCTCCTATGAACGGATAAACCTATGGTAAGACAGAGGGCCTTGAACATTAGCTTTGACTTCAGTCAAAGCAGATGCCAAACATGACTGGGCCCAGCACAGAGCCCTGGGGTACTTTGCTGGTGATTGGTCACTTAGTGAAGGTGGTCTCATCAATTCAGACTTCTTGGATGTTTGAGAGTCAACCGGCAACCCAGCGAGTTATGAGGGATTCATGGCTAGTTTAGAGAGCTTGTCAGCAATGCCTGAGTGGGGTACTGTATATAATGCCTTTGCTAGCTCAAGAGACACAATAGGCACCGTTTTACTCTCATCCATTGCCTTGGTGACCCTCTCAAGTCTACCAGGTTAAGCAGGCATGACCTTCCCTTAAAGCCAAATTGGGATGGGTCCAGTGTTTGTAGGTTGCCAAAGTCCTCGTTTATCATTTCCATGATAATTCACGCCCTGGTTTTGCATATTAGGCTTGTTAGAATGATGAGCCTGTAGTTCATTGAGTCAGTTGATGGTCTGCCCTTGTGGATGGGAATGACTGTTGCAGTCCTCCATTCACATGGAATGTAGCCTGTTTTAAGGCCATAGCTGAAAAGTGCCTCAAGAAGTCCTGATAGGTCATGTTTTTGACTGTTTAGGATGCAACTGGGGCTGTTATCGAGATTCATGAAGGGAGTATTCTTGGATTTAGCAAGTGCTGCTATCATCTGGTCTATGTTAACAGCTAGGCATACTATATCAGAGGGGATTTTACCTGGTGGAGTTGGGTAGGGGTGGAGAGGTCAAGTCTGAGCTGAATTCATCAGCCAGCAGATTTTCTACAAAATCCTTTTTTAGTGAAAGTGGAATCATTCACCACACTTGTGTGTGTTACCTTTAACATTCTGGACATCGATGAAGGGCTTGTGATTGTTCTTGGCCTGCAAGGCTATCCTGACCTTGTAGCTGGCCTTGTTGAACTTAATTATTATTCTTAGTTTCTTGCTCAGTTGTATTACAGAACATTGGTCTTTAAGGGAGTTGCTTTTGGACATGAGTTTTCTTCTTTTGTTATATACCCTGTTTAGGTGAGGGTTTCACCAGTGGGGTTTGTTTTCAATCCGTGTTTGTTTTGGGTTTACTTCTGGTACGTACAGCAGCCTCTATCCAGCCATCCACACGTTTACACAGAGACTCGAGAAGAATTCTGCATAGGTACCTGTGGTCTTGGGTTTGGGGAGCACCTTGAATTTTGACAAACTGTCCCTTAGTAGAATGTAGTTTGTCATTGAATAGTTCTTAACTGTTAATGGTTTAGCTGGGTTTTTCACATTGATTTTTACTTCTCAGAAGACAGCTCTGTGATCTGACCTCATTAGTGAAAAGCTGACATGGGGGGATACAACACTTTCCCATATTGGTAAGGGCCAGATCCAATGTTTGATCCTCTGGTTGGAACATGAATTATCCATTCCAGAGTGTTTGTGTTAATAGAGTCTAGGAAGCAGTGTGCCTGTGAGTTTGAGGCAGTGTAAGTTTCCCAGTCTATAGAAGGGTACATAATGTCACCTACAAATAGGGTGCTTAGTTGGACAACAGGGTGCTTGGATGCGGCCCATAAACGAGAGGCATGCACATGCCTATAAACCATGCAGTGGACCCTTCTGGAGCAGTAATATGTGGCCACCAACCACCAGATGGGAACTGTCCATGCTTAGGGGTATCCAAATTACTGACAATGACAGGCACATTCCCTTAAATCTCAGCTCCTAACTCCTGGTGGAACAAATGGGCCCTAGGGCTTTCTCCCCATCTGGGGGAGCAAATGGGATGACAGGGTTCAGGAAAGAGGAACCAGCAGGCACATCAGATCACGGAAGGCAAAAAAACTTCCTCTGAACTATAAATCCCTTCTAAAGGGCTACATCAGGAACAAAATACTAAGGGTTACACTTAATTTCTTCCACACCATATGGTTCCAATGTCCATTCAAATCTGTAGTCATCTTTTTAAACTTGGTCAAACAAAATAAAACTGTACAATTTATACACATCTCCCCCCTTTTCAGGTCATACCAATTCATCACCCTCTGAAGCCTAACAAGCTTGAACTCAAAACCCAGTTCCCTATCACTCACCTTTCTTCCTTTCACCTTACTTCACACTACTCGGGGGTTCTCGTCTAAATGTACGCTTCTCAACTAGTCTAGCCCCAATTATTCTCTCCTATCCTATGAAGCAAACACTGTAGTTCCTTCTGTACATGATATACCTGCTCACACAGCTTTCCTCTGGGTTGTCTCAATTTCTCTCTCTGTACACGAGAGCTGATAAACTGAATGCCCAATCCTCCTTCCACGCTCAGAGATTGGATGAACTAACAATGATTCTTTTCTCAATACTGAGACCCAATGACCTGACTACCCGATCCTACCTCTATACTCTTCATCTGTCGGATGATCTGTCTGCTTGAGCCTCTCTCCATACTGAAAACCGATAACCTGACTGCGTGATCCTCCCTCCACAATGTAGTATTTAAATTGGTTACATCAGTGGAGTTATAGTTAAAGTTTAAAAAAAGCTTGAGTTTGCACGTACTGTATGCTGAGAAGCTGTCCAATTATTTCTTGATTCTGTGCCATCTGGGAGTTAAATATCTCAAGGTACTCAACTGAATGAATTCTCACTACACTAGGAACATGTACAGACATTCTGTTACTAAATTTCATATAGCCCAAACTTACCCAAGGACTGAGTGGGGTAGCAGAGTCTGGTTAATGTTCTATGGTGTAGCAGCTCCACCTGTATGCCAGACCTGGAACTGCCAGCATGGAGCCTGGTCAGACATCCAGGTGGAGCTGCATAGGCATGAAGCTGCCCACTATAGCAGCTCCACTTGCAGAGTACCATTATACCCACTTTCTCCTCATTCAAAATGAGAGATGAACTTGAGAAACTACAATACACAGAGCCATCCCCACACAAGTCTGGGGTTGGTTTAGTGCAGCAAACCATATATGTGCACTGTCCTGTGCTCTCCGCCCACCACCTCCTACAGCCTGCGGTACAGCTTAATCTGTACATGGAACCTGGGTACTGTAGACAGCCTGATTTACCACAAGGTACTCCCTGTAGTACTTAATCCCACATACAGGTGGAGTCTCCACCTTTGCGAAAAGCCAGGTCAGTTCAATGAATGTTTTTCATTCCATCACTAACCCAGTCACAGTGAATGTATACCACACAAACATACTTGTGATTTACATTCCCTAGTTTACTTCTTAAAAGTAATCTTGCTGTGGTACAACATATATGTATTATTATGCTACATGCAAAGTATGTGCTTTACTAGGTATCTTATTCTGTTTTAATTCTCTTTTAAAATTTCTGTTTGATTATAACTGTATTATGTTATTTGCTGACTTACTGTCCTTACCTGAGTGACTGTGCTTTAGTCTGTATCACTATGTGTTGAAATTGTTGCACACTACAGAAAATGTGCCTATCCACTACAAGTTGTTCACCCCCCCATTCCCTCTTCAAAATGCAGGACCACATAACTCAGAATCATGAAGTACCTGACAACTACTCAGCATACAGGAAATACAAAACGCAAACTTATTAAATATAATAACTAATCAGAAAGCCCACTTTGCATGTTAATAGCACAATTTCTTAAAAAGAAATGGAAATTTTTTTTACATATGATCTTTATCAGGGACGGCCCTTGGTCAACTGGTGCCCTAGGAAAAAGGGCTCCACAGTGCCCCCCCCCCCCCACACACACACACCATCCACTGCCCCCAATCCTGGCCTAACTACACCAACCAGATTACTTTTTTCTTCCTTTTTCTCAGTTTGTCCTTCTCTTCAGTTTTTATGCAATCATTCAAACACATTTAAAAAAACACAATTTTTACTACAAAAAAAATAAATAAATACATACATACATACTGGAAAAGCTCCCTTGTGGGAGCAGCACCCTAGGCGGCCGCCTAGTTGGCCTATGCCCAAGGTTGGCTAACATCTTTGTTATTTAACGATCAAGAGTCTCTGAATTGCACTTCTGTAATTTTTAATGCTACATGTCTCTGCTGTTTTACTTCACGACCGACTGCTTGCGATGGTATTCACCTGGGCAGTTCCTGAAATTGGCCATTTTTGATCAGTGTACTACCTTCTAAAACAGGCCAATATAAAAAACAAAGTCTGCTAGTATAACAATGCTCCCATCTCCCAAACTCTACACCAATTTCCACCTTATGCCATTTCAACCTCTGACTTAGCTGCTCTCTGATCACATGACCCTTCTATTCTTCCAGCATCTTAGGGCTCAACACCAAAAGACATGCTCTCAATGAAAGTGACTTGCATTGATGTCTAACCCAATTCCAAATGACTTGTTCTTGGTGTAAGTGGCTTACTTTAGTGTAAGGTGCAATACAAACTGGCTTACATCGGTGGAACTAGATTTCAAAAGACTTGTTTGAGGAACAAGTCACTTACTCCAAGAGCAAGTCTTTAATCTGGCCTTAATCCTTTCCCATCTTCTTCCTCGCTCCTCCTCCTAACTCTAAATTGTGCATACTATACATTTTATCACTCTGAGAACACTGCACACTACCCGAGATCTTTAGGTGCCTATGGAATTCTCATCAGGTTAATCTAAGCTCGTGGTGCATTACTTTTTCAGTTCTCTACGCCTATATTTCACATGTTGTTTCAGTACCTTTTATGTTCTGTAGGGATCCCTCTGCATGAATCCCAGGCTGGATTAAATACAGTTCATGTGAATTAGTGCTCTACCCCAGTTACCAAATTTAAATAAGTAAATACAAACACTCTCTTAGTCTGTACTGGAACCAATATAAAAATAATTATCATACCTGGTGATCCTTTTCATATATAACCACTGTACAAAACTATCACTGCTAATGATGCGATGCTATCTACTTTATTCTTTTCCACTGAAACTAATATAATGTATAACATACTTATACTGTAATATCAATAAATATGTAACTCGTTACTGTAACCTATGCAGTCCTGTAATTAGTACTGGAACTAATACAAATATTAAAAGTTAATTTACAGCCAACACTATCATTTCATTTCTTTTTTCTTAATCTTTTCTTTCTGGTGAGACCCTAAACTGAGGCCCCTGCTGCCCGAGCTGGTGGTACCTTTAAGTGGATGCAAAAGATCCAACAGCACTTAAACGAAAAAAGTGTAGGGGAAGTTCCTCTATACCCTGGCTAAATCTCCCCTAATTAGTATGAATACTACCCTGGGTATCCCTGAAAAGCAGCAGCAGCTTGCCTAGTGGGACTAACCAGTCAAAGGGTAAATAATAAAGTCCTTTATGCCCTTGCCGCTGACAACCATTCAGCCTATTCAATCAGACTAGCACTCACTTAAAAGCCAACTGGGGGAGGGGCGTTTAACGCTTTAATCCTGGTAGCCACGACAACTGCCTGCCTCCTCACAGGCATCTGGGTAATGAGGGCATTTAGTCTAACCATCCTCTTAGTGAGGGAGACATGTGGCCTACATCACTGCAGGGACCACAATGCCTTTCTTTAAGGAAGTCCATGTTCAATAAAGGCTGCTGCCAATCAGCAGGTTTATGCACCATATGCCTGCCCCCAGCTTGCAGGCCAGCCTCCAGCTTCCAAAGTACCTCTACAGTCCATGACAGACTCTGCTGCCAGGATGGGCACGCCCATCCTTCTTGCCAAGCTGCTAATCAAACTCACGTCTTTACTTTGGTCTTTTACTGCCCAGTTCCAGTGGTGCAGAGTGCTACTCTGGTTTTCATACGTACACACCTATTAGCTACTGCAACCTATACTGTCGCAGCCTGTACTGACGTTAAAGTTTAACAAGTAATCGCTGCACACAATTTGTGACTGTAACCTATACAGTCCCTTAGCTTGCACTCAAACTGATGCTGTCAATGCAAACGGTATATATTACAACTGACACGCTAATTTTCATATCCAGCCGTACGTACTGACTTGTTAATCTACCAGTCCTGTAACTGTCAAATGTAAAATGTAAATCGCATCTTCTTCTTACTAAAACCTCTCCTGTCTCAATCTGAAATTATCTCAGCATTGTAACTGGCACTATAACTTTCACATGGACACAATCTGTGACTGCAATACAGGCTGTGTCTGCAAACCTGCACTAAAACAGATATAAATAAATGTACAAAATTCTTTTACAACTGATACTGCCATTTTCAAATGTAATCACTATATACACAATGATTTTTTACTGTAACCTATGCGATCTCCTAGCTTAAATTTAATGCAAACATTTATTGTAACCATCATAATTTTCATATGTAACTTTTGCACAAAATAACAGTTAAGATAGCATGGTTTATATTGTGTATACACAAACTAATGTAAATAACCATTTGTTATGACACTAACTTTAATAATATTTTAAAATTTAATTTTGTAACAGTTCTATACAGAGAAAGACGAGTAGTTTCATTTCTTGACTTTAAATTAATTTCCATTAACGTGCATCTGCTTTGGCTAAGAGCTTTAAGCCTATGTTAGTGATTTCAGTACATAGCTGCACTGCATTTTTGCTGTTGTAAGTGGTCTTTTTTTATTAAGCCTTGGTTTTACTCCCACGTACTTGAGTGCATGTCAGGCTAGTTCAGGATTTGCCATTGCATTGGGGCAGTTCCAGACGGCTGCTTTTCCCTCCCACTCATAGGTTCATAGGTAGGTACTAGGCTATTGGCCCTAGGGCCTATATAAGCCTAGCCAAAAAATGTACCCTGGCTTTCGCCACCCAAGAAAATTATTTTCCTGTGCCCCTGTCGAGCAGAGCCACAGAAGTGATCCCTGGGGTGAATTTCCCATTTCCCATCCAATCAAGATTTTTCTTGAAGAGTGCTAATGAGGAGCTCTGTTTGACATAGATAGGTAGTCTGTTCCAGAGTATGGGAAGTCTCTGGGACAGGAATTTATCCCTCCAGCATGTTCTGTTTATTGTGGTGACAAGGTTTAGGTCCCTAGATCGTGTAGCTTGGAGGGATTGGGATTTCTTTAAGTGGAGCATATCCAACAGCTCTGGATTTGACATAGCTTTGTATGTTAGGCAGAGATCGCCCCTGAGTAGGCGATATGCGATGGAGTAAAGCTGTAGTTTTTTTGAGACGGTCTGCGTAGGGCATCTGTTTGAGGCCAGTACTGCTCTTTGTGAGGTATTTCTGTGGTCTTTCCAGTTGTTGTAGACGTCTTGTGAGGTACACACCAAAAGGGGCATTGTACTCTATAATGGGTCTAATGAGTGATGAGTAGAGGGGAACAATGACCTCTTTTTCTGGATGAGAATCCTTTTGTGATGAGATGAGCCATGTAGAAGGATTTCCTGACCACTTATCAAAGGAGAGACTACTACTATCCACCTGTGTCCCAAGGTCTCATCACATTTTCGGCATTAATTAGACTACCAACTATGTGGTAGTTCATGGATACAGAGTTTTTACCAAAGGAGATGACAATACACTTTTTGGCATTGAGCTTCAGGCCATGGCTTTGACACCAGGTATCTGTCTCAGTGAGGCCTTTTTTAGTTTGTCCACATCATTTGGAGTTTTGATTATGGCTCCTAGTTTGCAGTCATCTGCAAACTTTGTTAGCCAAAGACCTTCTGTGTTATCTACTTCTCTGAAGTGCAGGCTACCAAACAGGAGAGGACCCAGGACTGAACCCTGCGGTACTCCACTTGTCACTGGTCTGAAGTTGGATTTGGAATCCGCTACTTTCACAGTGTGGGTTCTGTCCATGAGCCAGTTGGCAACCCATCTTGTGACATAGGGATTTATACCTAGTTTAGTGAGCTTATCTATAATTCCAGAGTGGGTGATGGTGTTGAAAGCCTTGGCAAGATCTAGATAAGCTGTGTGAACCATTTTACCCTCATCTATGGCTTTGGTTACTACTTCAAAGAAGTCAATCAGGTTTAGGAGATGTGATCTACCTTTTATAAATCCAAACTGGATAGGGTCCAGAGTTTGGAGATTACCCATGTCTTTGTTTATGAGTTCCACGATGATACGTTCCATGGCCTTGCAGACCAGGCTCGTCAGGCTAATGGGGCAGTAGTTCCCGGGGTCCGTCGTGGCTCCCCCTTTGTGGAGTGGGATAACTGCCGCAGTGCACCATTCAGTGGGTACAAAACCTGAGGTGAGGCTATGACTGAACATGGTACTTAGGGTGCCAGTTCATTCTGTAGTTCGTGCAGGGATATTGTCAGGTCCCAAGGATGCTGTGTTCTTGGCTTTGGAGAGTGTTTTTTTTTACCTGTGCAGCCGTGATTATAGGAACTTTGTATTCTTCCGGTATAGAGATGGGCCCTCTAGGGGGTGAGAGGGGGGTAAAGTAAGCACTGAACCTATCTGCTAGGATGTTGGCGAAATCAGTTTGTTCTGTATATTTAGCGCCATTGTGCTGTAACTCAGAGCAGATCTGAGTGTTCCCACTGAGATTCTTGACATAGCTATAGAATGCTTTGTGGTTATCTTTAGAATCTGTGGCAATTTTGTTTTCGTAACTAGCTTTGGAGGATTTTATGAGGGATCTCAGCTTCTTACTGAGGTTCACCAGGGAGTTCCTCCAGTCATGTGATTTTACTCTTTTTTGCAACAGTTTCTTTCTTCTGTTGTAGAGTTTGTTTATGGCAGAGGACCACCAGATTGGCTTCCTTTTTTTGGAGGATAACATCTTGGTTCTATTAGGGATAGCATGATCCATGCACTCGTGTAAGTGCTTATAAAGTGCATTTGTGTAGGATTCAGCAGTCATACCTCTATTGACAATCTGCATGGGTGTCGTGAAGTTTGCCACTTCTGTCTTAAGAAATGTGAAGTTGGCTTTGGAGAAGTTTTTTACGATGGTTTCCCTAATTGGGGGTGGGGGTGGGATGTGGATGTCTAGGTTGATTAGCTTGTGGTCGGATCTGACCAACGAGAAATTGACCTTCGGTGTGGAACACCGGTTTCCCATGTTGGTAATGACCAGGTCTAGGATATTGCTGCACCTGGTGGGGGTGTGAATAAGTTGCTCCAAGGCATTGGAATTTATGAATTCTAGAAACGTTCCCTGCAGTACTTGTGCATCCGTTGTTGCCTGCCTCTTATGATAATTTGACTACATAACTCCCTCCCTCTTAGGGTTTATTGGCTGCATAACAACAGGCAGCAAGTATTCTGTAAAATCTCTCCTCAAACTACTCATCAGGCTAAAGACCTTTAATAAAACCGTTTAACATTGAGTGTACTAATGCTGGCTGCTTGCACTGATTTTAGTATCAAATTAGCGAGTTTACTATAATTAGTTTACTTGCTCTTGCTGGTGGCAGAAAAAGGTTTCCAGGCTAGTTGTTTTGCACCAAAATTGAAATACTCAGTATCACTCACTCTAAAACTGAACTCCAAGCAGTGATAGTTCCCACTGCCCCCAAAGTCATTCCTCTCGGTACCATATGGACCTGCATTTCCCCACAACTTCTCTAGCCAGCCTGATTAAGATGGGTATCTAGAGACCGTGGAAGAATTGTCTCACGCTATCTGACAATATCTCTTACTCAAACAGCATGATACAGTGTGTGAGAGATGTACATATAGTACCCCTGGAGACAAACATTTCATACACAGTAAACTCAGAGACAAACATCGTCAGCAGTACACTACACATCACACCTCTCCAAGGCCATTACAATACACATAATATGCTCAGTTTCTAAAGATTAACTTGCCTAAACCTCAAGCCCTCCAAAATACAACTCGGGCACTAAACACACTCAGCATATTAAGTCTACTTCCTGACATAGCACAGGAGTCCCAAAGTCACAAAACCTGAGCCCATAAGGCAGGCATAGATACAACCAAACATTCTTGTCACCGGTGACTACACTGTAAGATATCCACATGCACCTCTTACCAGGCTGAGCAAAGAAACAGTGATGGTTAGTTGCTTGTCTGGTGCCAAGATCCATCAGAGCATGCATGCACTCAAATCTTTGAACAAGTACCAGTGCGACTATCATAGTTCATGCCAGTGTCAATGACTTCAGGTGCACTTCCCTGGATTATATGAACTGAGACATGATGTAGCTCTCAGACTGTGTGTAAAAGGCAGGTATGAGCCTAGCACTGACCAGCATTCCACCTTCTCCAAAGATGATGCCACGGCATGAGCTAAAATTAACTGACTTCAATAACTTGCTTAGTTTTTGGTGTCATTCAAAGGATGTCCACTATTTGTCAGCCTGGGAGGCTATGATCAACAGACCATGCTGCTTTGCCAGGGATGGCCCGCATCAGGCCCCTGTCAGGTTTCATTTATTGACAAAAGACATTGCCTAAAAAAAGACACTATGGGAGTGGACAATGTCAACTCGATAAACCTACCAATATAACAAAACACAAAACAAGGAAAGGAAAATATGAAGGTTTGACTGCCCTGCACTAGTCCAGTAATCAAAGAGCCTCAATCCTCACCACTGGCAACATACACACTGGGAGGATTGCAAGTACACACACAGTAAAGTGCAATTTCCATTAAGAGCACACAGAGATCACAGTCAGTCTGGGGCTGCTTTGTCCTGCTTTCTCCAGATCCCCAATAAGACCTCTCCACTGGTACAACTATAGGGTTGAGATCTCAGCTGAGTGATCAAACCAAGACCTCCAGTACCCTCTCTGTCAAACCAGTACTTCATGTCCCTTCCCAAGTAACTGACACACACACTGAGATTTGATTAATACACATACATTTACTAGCTATGCCCCCTTCTGCCCAGACTATAAGGTAGTTATCACTGCCATCAGCCACTACTTATCAGCTACTTTAAGGCCCTTAATAATGGGTGACCAATCCTACCATGTAACGTTACTATTAATCCAACTGGTAGTCTGACCAAGAGCAAGCCTATTTAGGAGTGGCCTGTATAGTGTCACCAAATAGATATGCAAGTATGCTAAGAGCTTAAATATCTCTAAGCAGACTAACCACAATTGAAAGGTTTAAATATATTTAATAATAAATAATAAAAAATGCTAAATAGGTATTCATGGTGCCTTCAGAGTTCAAAATCACAGGAAATATTTAAAACACTGCACGATAGTCTCACAAAGAAAACATCGAAGCTATACTTTACTATATTCCTGTCTGAATCTAAAAGAGTTACTATACCCTAAAAAAAGTTACAGAACAACACACAGACAGAAGTGCTGAGTGGATGTTCCCTGGTCAAAGACAAAATACAAAATGCCCAGTCTCTCTCTGACAAAGTTCTTAAATTAGTATCAAATATTACTGCTGGGTTATCTTGGATGGCATTGCTTTATGTCACCTGACTTTAGTTCCCAAGCTGAACCCTCTATCAGAAATTAACAGAATTTAGCATCGCTCTGCGAAAATGCACCTCTTTCAGATGTTTGTAGATCCTGGAAGTCATAAAAACAATAAAACACTTCTACATCTCAAACCTAGTAATTACTTCGCTTTCAAGACAATACAAAAAACTTCCTGCTCTCAACACTGTCTGCTACTGCACTGAAACTGAGACACAACATATTTTGTGTATGGCCCAGCAATTATAAAAAAAATTATTTAATTTCAGCTATTTTCTCTGAATTTTTCAAGTTAACCTCCAGTCTTCCAGTTTCCAATAAACATATACAGCTAAACAGTCACAACAGTGCAGGTACATTCCTGTTCTATTCCAATAGGGCATGCTGTGGTCACATCTACCTCAGTACTTTACACACACTTCTTATAAATCATATCAATATTCACAAATGACAGAATTATTTACAAAATTCCCCAACAGGTGGGCTGGCAGTGTGACAGAAGGCATTATTAATCAATGCTAGGTGCCTGAACTAGAAACACCACTCCCTACAATCACTTCACACCCTGGAAGACTCTGCCCTGTGTGTAGTGACTGAGACATCATTTAAAATAGAGGAGAGTACTCTGGTTTTGTTGGGCTATAACTTCTTCCACATGTTTAGAGCAGCTACTGTGCAGGAGAGGAAAAAAGGTGGAGATTTACTCAGCTACATCCAGAAGAGACTCACATCAAGGCTGATAGAACAACATGATGTACTACAGCTTCTTCAAGACCAAATAACCATATAAAGGTTACAGCGCCATATATCAGCTAGCTATAGAACTCCCTCTAAGCTTATCTACATGACCTAGAATCACTCAATATTAGACCCAATACCATTCTCCGGTACTTGCGTATTATCGCAACCAGATTTTCACGGCAATAGCCGCTGGTTTCCGATCATGAAAAATGTCCATTAATGTTGTTAAAATGTAATGTAGTGTTGTTTTCTTTACAAGTACATATTGTTTTCTGGACTGCTATCAATACAATTTACAAAAAATACTGTTGTTGTTTCTTCATGGTGTTTACTGGCAGCATGTTGCTTCCTGCAAGTCTGCCTGCTGAAGGTTCCTTCTTTCTGCCAGCAGGTGCCATCAAGTGACGGTCATACATTCATTTGGGAATCACAGCTGTGACTACTTTAAAAATATAAGACAGAAATGTGGGCACTGCAGAGGTTAATGTGCCTAGATGCGTGAAAGGGACTGGGGACACAGACATGTTTAAAAAATAAAAGAAACAAACCGTTACATGTGAAATGCAAGAAACAACTGTAGCTCATCTCAAGCCCACCCATGTCTTCTGGTGTGCATTTTCTTAGTAACTAATTTATAGTAATTTTAAAGTAGCTGTTAGACCCTTTGTAGAAATTGTGTCCCTATCGTGTGTGGGTTACAATTCACAGACATCATGTATTATTAAGAAAACACACAGCAGAAGACATGAATGGGCCCACGATGAGCCACAGTTGTTTCCTGCATTTCGCATGCTTTCCATAGCAGCCATGACAATGAAAGCATGCGTATATAATGCACGCAAATCAGGAAGAGGATTTTTTTCCACTTCCTCTCTTCCTGAAAGTAATGCAACTGTTTTCCTCAACAATAAGGACTTTGAATAGCCCCTTTCAGTGTTTCATGCCGTCGTAACAGTTCAGGTTTATCACATTGGCAAATTACATCATCTCGTTGCGATAATACGCAAGTACCCATTCTCCATATAAAGGTTACAGTGCCTTTACTACCTTCACTACCTCACCCAGCCCCACACTCCATACCATCAACATTCCTTCCATGTAACTAACCATCTTTCCTTCTCTCCCCCACATCCTTGGACCCCAATCTCCCCCACCTTTATCCTATAACAAACACCCTACTTTTTCCCTACAAACTTATTACCTCATATAAATCTCCTACCCCACTAATAACTAACAAACCCTTAATAATTTCACCTGAATACAACCTACACTCCAAACTGTGCTATTACCTCTCTAACTCAATCTCATATCTGATTTGCAGTCTACTATCAGGTGACATCCATCCCAACCCTGGCCCATCCAACTCATCCACCACATACAAGTCAATATTCCTCACTTCTTTAAATTCTCAGAGCATAGTTAATAAAATCCCAAACCTCCATGCCTGGATAAATCATAATAAACCTGACATCCTATCCATCTCAGAAACTTGGCTAAAACCCCACATAAAAAACTCTGAAATTATACCACCAAATTACTCTATCATTAGAAAAGATAGATCCCACAAAAAAAGGGGGAGGAGTAGCACTCATATACTCATCCTCATCAGTCACTCCCTATAATAAGCCTACCCCACCCTTTAATAACGCCGAACTACTCCTTGCAATACTTCAAATTAACAAACATAAGCACATATGTATAGCTTCCCTCTACATCCCTCCAGGGGATAATATTTCTACTCTTGAACACATCCTCTCCTGGCTCTCCACCAACATCAGTAATGAAACACTAATCCTAGGAGATGTGAATATTAACTGGGCTTCCATTCAATCTCCTACAAACCCACTTAACATCAACCTCTACAACTTTTCACAACTAATTAACTCTATAACACATCCCTCAAAAAACCTCTCCAGTGGCAGTATTTTGGACTGGATTCTAGTCTCACATCCTCAATACTTCTGTGACAGGGGTACTCTTCCGGATCCTCTTAGTGACCATCTTCCCATCTTTACATACAGACTCCATTTATCTTTTCACAACTAATTAACTCTATAACACATCCCTCAAAAAACCTCTCCAGTGGCAGTATTTTGGACTGGATTCTAGTCTCACATCCTCAATACTTCTCTGACAGGGGTACTCTTCCGGATCCTCTTAGTGACCATCTTCCCATCTTTACATACCGACTCCATTTATCCTTACATCATTCCCACAACTATATTACCATACGTAACCAAAAAAAACTTTAACAACATCCTTCACTAACTCCCTAAAAGCTATAAACTGGAACTGTCTAAAAACATTACCTCTCGATAACGCAGTTGCTCACTTTAACACCTTATTCCTAAAAATTCTAGACTACCATGCTCCCATAAGGACAAAGAGAATAAAAACTAAAACAGCCGCTTGGCTTACTAAAAACACACTAACTATTATGAGGCAAAGAGATAAAGCCTGGGCTCTACCTAAAAAATAGGTCCCCCCTCACCCTTCTTGAATACAAAACACTTCGAAATAAAGTATAAAAAACTCATCATTTCTGACAGACAAAACTTTTTTTCCACACTACAAAACAACAAAACTAACCCTCAGAAATTCTGGAAAGGTATCTCCACTCTCCTTAACCCCGGCAAACTAGACACCCCCTCCCCTGACCCAAATGCTACTGACACTGACTTAGCAACCCAATTTAACACTTTTTTTCATTTACTATCTCTAAACTTACTTCTTCTTTCTCTAATACCACCACAATCTCCACATCACCTCCTCCCTCCTCTACCATTACTCTTCCCTGTTCTTCCACTACTCCTTCACTCTCCCCCACTAACTCACAATCCTTCACCCCTTCTTCTACTATCACTCACCCCTCTCCATCTCCTTCCCCTACTTCCCACACTTCCCAGTGTCCTCCCTTCTCATTAAAACCAATTCCCACTTTTACTATAAAAAAAATCCTCCAGAAATTGAAGCCATGCTCCAATGCTCCAGATAATATCCCTGCTTATTTTCTCAGTCTACCCGCTAAAGCAGTCACCTACCCCATTAGCATTCTAATTAACCGTTCAATCCAGGAATGCATAAGTACCCAAAATTTGGAAAAAAGGCCTTCATTATACCATTACATAAAGGAGGCAACAATAATAATGTTACCAACTTCCGTCCCATTGCTATCCTGTCGCCTATCTCTAAACTTAGAAAAATGCATACAACAACAACTTCTTCCACACCTCTTAGATAATCAGCTTCTAACACCCACACAACATGGATTCAGGCCAAATCACAGTACTATGACTGCCCTTCTCTCCTTCCTTGAAACTATTAATAAAGCCCAGGATTCTGGCCTTATTGTTTCCACCCTACTACTTGACCTTTCTAAAGCCTTCGATACTCTCTCTCATAGCCCGCTTTTAACTAAACTCTCTAAACTTAACATATCCCCTTCTTCCTTGAATTGGTTCTCCAGCTACTTATCTAACCGATATCAAGCAGTAAAATGGAAAAAGGCCACCTCCTCATTTCTTAATACCCCAACCGGAGTCCCCCAAGGATCCATATTAGGTCCTCTTCTTAATATATTTATAAATGATTTCCAGAACTCTATTCCTTTCTCAAATATCATCCAATATGCAGAGGATTCAACTACCATCTGCTCTGCCACATCTACCCCTGTGCTCCTAAAACTTACTCAAGAAGCTTTTTCAACCACTGAGCAATGGATGAAAAGAAACCACCTTGTATTAAATGCCTCTAAAACCAAACTAATGGCATTTACTCCCTCTAAAACTACCTCATTCAACTTTAACTCCTTCACTATCACTAGCCAAAACAATATACCTCTGGAACTGGTATCAGAGACCAAATTACTTGGGGTCCAAATTGACAACCAGCTTAAATTCCATTCCCACTTACAACTAAACATCAAAAAGACCCATCAAAAACTAGGCATGCTCTACCGACAAAATCACTACCTTACCCCTGCCACTAAAGTAACTATCTACTTCCTTTCTTATCCCCTCCCTTCTCTACGGAACTCCTCTTCTCACTAACCTACAATCCTCTCTTAAATCTCAACTTTCCTCCTGCTATAACAAAATTGCCAAATTTGCTACCAGCCAAAGGTCATCCTCCCATCACTGCCCTTCTCTCCAAAAACTAAAATGGCTAGAACTACCAAATCAACTCATCTATGCACAACTAACTCTTGCACATAAGCTCATTTTTAACCCCACCTTCTGTCCTTCCCTCTCTTCTACCTTTAAGATGTACCTTCCTGATCGAGTACTAAGGTCCAATAATCAAAATCTAATAGAAGTGTACAAACCATCCTGTCCACCAGGCAAAAATCTTCTATCTTATGGTTTAGCATGTCTCTGGAACTCCCTACCACCTTCCATTCGTACCACTTCTAACCATTACTCTTAAAAAAATCTCTTCACTCACACCTAATATCCCAATGGGAATGCTCCTGCTCTCTCCCCACATAACAAATGATACCAAACTCCTGTTCCATTCATTCTATGGAAAACAAACCCCTTTTTCACTTCATTCAATGCCTTAGATTCCTTCTTTCTCTCTTCTCTCTCTATCTTATTCTCATCTAAAACTTTCTCCTTCTATTCCTCTCTCCATATACTTTTATTCCAGTACTTATATGTTAGTTGTAAATAATGCATCAGACTGCTGCTACTTATAAGCGATTTGTAAACAATGAATCAGACTAACTATGAACTGTATGTTCCTAAGAAGAAATGCCTCTCAGCTGTACAATGCAATGTTCCATTGCCAGTCAGCTTTAACTCCAACCTCATCACTAGTGTGTATTACTTGCAATGTTTGCTGTATTAATTGTAAAGGTCTTGTTCAAAACAGCAACCTTGTATAAATATAATCTTTAAACTATTGTAACCTAGAGTGCTATTGGAGCTTCTCTCCCCAGGACTCCATTGAAAACGGGTTCAAATGGCCCAATGGACTATCCTGGTAAACTAACTGCAAATAAATAAATAAATAAATATATATCAGCTAGCTATAGAACTCCATCTACGCTTATCTACATGAACTAGAATCACTCAATATTAAACCCAATACCATTCTGCTAGGTGATCTAAACTAATCAACTACAGACTGGGAAAAGTGCTCCACCACTACTGCACAAGCACAGGAATTCCTGATGTCAATATAAATACCCTGGAACAATAAGTCCGAGTACCCACTAGGGGGAATAACATCTTGGATCTTGTCTTGGCTAATACAGGAGCATCTTGCACAAACTCTTACGTATCATAACTTGTTAGGTCACCATAAATCAGTCTCCTTCAAAATAAAACTGAAACCAGAGATCCCTTCCACCCAAGGTGCCTTTAGAAATTTCTTAAAGACAAACTAACTACTACTAAGGGATACATTGCCAAGCTTCAAATCACCACCAAAACCCATTAACTCCACTAAATATGCAGAAATATTCACCAACACACTATACTAGCATATAAACAGCTGCACTGATGCAGCTATACTCTGTAGGAACAAGTGCAGGGCAAACCCGAGAAACAAACCCACATGGTGGAACTGTAATATCAACATAGGTTCAAAGGTAGGTACTAGGCTATCTGCCCGAAGGCATTTATAAGCCTAGCCAGAATGTGTTGGCTTTCGCCTCCCCCTTAGATTAGTTCCCTGTGCCTCTGTCCAGCGGAGCCACTTAAGTGATCCCCGGGGTAAACTTTGTTTCCCATCCACTCGTCAAGGTTTCTCTTCAATGTTAGTGAGGAGCTCTGCCTAATGTAGATTGGAATCTTGTTCCAAAGCATTTGAAGTCTCCGTGACAAGAATCTATCCCTCCAGCACATCCTATTTTATTGCTGTGGTGAGGTTTAGATCCCCAGAGCGTGTGGCTCGAGGGGATAAGCTTCTCTTTAGGTGGAGCATGTCGATCAGTTCTGGGCTGGACATGGCCTTGTATATCAGGCAGAGATCACCTCTGAGTAGGCGGTATGCAACCGAGTACAGCTGGAGTTTCTTCAGTCGAGCTGCATAGGGCATCTGTTTGAGGCCAGTGATCCTCTTGGTGAGGTACTTCTGTGGTCTTTCCAGCTGCTGCAGGTGTCTTGTAAGATGCATCCCAAATGGGGCGTTTTACTCTATGATGGGTCTGATGAGTGATGAGTAGGGGGGGCACAATGACCTCTTTTGATCTGGATGCAAACCCTTTTGCGATACGGTGTGCCACGTAGAAGGATTTTCTAACAACTTTGGCAATGTGATTATCAAAGGAGAGATTACTATCTACTTGGGTCCCCAGATCCCTTATTACGTCTTCCGTATTTAGGGGACTACCACCTAATTTGAAGGTCTGCATTTGCACTTGTTTCTGTCCTGTAACTCCTGGGCCCATCTCATTTGCTCACTCAATTTTTTTATCTGCTTTTACTGTATTTGTGTTTCTTCCTACTTTAATTTTGCTTTTGCGTCATCTTAATAGTACTCAATTGTATTTATTACTGCTTGGTGTAACTCATTCTAAGCCTTTTAGTTTAAGCACTCGGGCTTCAAACCAGTTGTTTTACATTATGAAGGTTTGTGGTCTGCACTGTAGTGGCAGAACAGGTAGCTTACATCCTTCTAAGTTGGGAACTGCTGATTGAGGGCTCAGTGTCTGTTATTCTAAAAGTGTATTAATTCTGGTTTAAGCACTTGGGCTTCAGGCCAGTTATTTTACATTAAGAGGCTTCGTGGTCTGCACTCTTGTGGGAGGAGAGGCTGGACTCTGCCCTTCTGAGCTGGGAATTTCTGGTTAAAGGCTTATAGTGCTTGCATATTTGAACTGCTTCTTACTGAAATTGGTACACCTTGTTTGCTGTAGCATAGACTAGATCCAGGCCTGCTGAATCTAGCTTTGTTTGTATAACTTGAGCACTAATCCAGGCATTCTTTAAAGTATTCAATTGTATTTATTACTGCTTGGTAGTAACTTGATTAAAGTGTAGCTATCATTCTAAGTCTTGTGGATTAAGCACTTGGGCTTCAGACCAGTTGTTTTACATTAGGAAGGTTTGTGGCCTGCACTGTGGTGGCAGGACAGGTAGTTTACAACCTTCTAAGTTGGGAACTGCTGATTGAGGGCTCAGTGTCTGTTATTCTAAAAGTGTATTAGTTCTGCTTTAAGCACTTGGGCTTCAGGCCAGTTATTTTACATTAAGAAGGTTCGTGGTCTGCACTCTTGAGGGAGGAGAGGCTGGACTCTGCCCTTCTGAGCTGGGAATTTCTGGTTAAAGGCTTATAGTGCCTGCATATTTGAACTGTTTCTTACTGAAATTGGTGCACCTTGTTTGCTGTAGCATAGACTAGATCCAGGCCTGCTGAATCTAGCTTTGTTTGTTTGCTTGTTATTTCCCTGAAACGCTAATTCCACCTAAAACGCGGCTTTTCAGCACTTCTGTGGATCCCCACTGATATCTGCATTGCTTACTGTACTTATTTCCTTGTTTCACTTGAAAGAAAGTTACTGTTTGTCGTTTTTGCATTTAAGTTACCTGTAACACATTGCATTTAAGTTACCCGGCACTTGCTCACTAAAGCAATTATATAAGTCAGCACTAAAAAATTAAAAGCACTATACCCTCACAAACTCCCCTTGAGTACCTTGTTCCCCATTGGCCCTTTTTTTCAATTATAAAGGAATTCCCAATACTGTTCTAGCATGTCCAAAGGTCACTTGTCAAATCTCCTCTCCGGTCCAGCTGGTGAATCTGGGAATCTTGAGGCAATGTTACAACTGCCTCATGTACACAGACAACCATCTCCTCCTCCCAACAAATTCCAACACATGTGAGAGATGCAACCATATAGCCATACTGGAGGCTAAGCGCTCTCAACTCAGTACTGGTGTAACCAGTCAGGAGGAGAAGGAAACCACACTCACTAAAATTCCAGTCTCACATAGACCTACCACGACAGCAAACCAAACACAAAAACATACTTGGAGGCTCTAAATAAAAATCTGCCTAAGCAGCAGAGACCTCCAAAGCAGACACCCAAGCAACCGCTGCCCCAAAACAAAACACTTGCAACACATAGCTCACAAAGCCAGTGTGCTGAATAGTCACAGCCCTTAAGGCTAAACAACACACCTGATACACTTGTAATAGGTGACTATCGTCAGGCACACTGACGTCCCGCTCACCAGGCTGAACAAGGAGAAGGTCACGGTGAGCTGCCTGTCGGGCGCTAGGATCCGCCACATAACACAAACACTCAGGTCACTCCAAGGCAAGTACAAATATGACTCTGTCATTGTCCATGCTGGTGTAAATGACATGAGACGTACCTCTCTGGACTACATTAAAAGAGACATAGAGGAGCTCCCTGAGCATGTAGCCCAGGCCGGTATGACCCTGACCTTGAGTAGCATCTTACCCTCAACAAGAATGATGCCACAATATGAAGACAAGATTATCAATTTCAACAATTGGCTTAAGTAATGGTGTCATTCAAAGGGGATCCAATGTCTGTCAGCCTGGGATGACATGCTCGACAAGCCACGATGCTTCGCTAGGGACGGCTTGCACCTGTCACCCCCTGGGCTTTCGGATATTTGCAAGGGCTCTTGCTTCCCCCATAGTGCCTTTTTTAGGCAAGGCTCAAAAGACAAACCCACCTCCATAGGTATCACAAGGGATAAGAAACTAAGAGAAATGCTACTCAACGCCAGAAGTCTAAACCACAAGATGCATGCACTCAAAACTCTCCTTAGCATGGAGAGCATCGATACCTGTGCAGTAACAGAAACCTGGTTCAAGGCTCCCGAGAGCACCCCAGCACTACCAGGTTATAACTCATACCATGCTTTTCGGCCCCAAAAGGAGGGGGAGTATCAATATTCATCAAAGATACCCACACCTCCAGGTTGGTGGCACAGCACGAAGCATCAGAGACTATCCATGTGCAACTAACAGTGGGTAAAACTGCCTTCCAGTTTATAGCCTGCTACAGACCACCCTCCCAAACCCAGGAACCCCACTCGGCCTTCCTGAGAACACTGGAAAATATGAAGGTCTCTCCAAACACCATTATATTGGGCGACTTCAACTACCCAAACATAGACTGGGAGCATTACTCTAGCTCCAACACCCTAGCCCAAAGGTTCCTAGAATTTATAAACTCAAATGCTATGGAACAACTTGTTACCACTCCCACAAGAGGGGAAAACATACTGGACCTGATCATCACCAACATGGGGACTCTATGCTCCAGACCAGAAGTGTATCCCTCACTGGTAAGATCAGACCATAAACTAAATCTCACTGGATATTCACATCCCGACCCCATCCCCTACCCAGAAAACCACAGTGAAAAACTTCTCTAAAGCAAATTTCACACTCCTCAAAACCGAGGTGGAATCCTTCAAAGCCCCCGAGCCTGTGGAAAATACAGCCCAGACCGCAGAATCCTTTATAAACGCATTCTATGAACACATTCAGGAATGCATGGATCATGCAATCCGAAATAAAACCAAGACCCAATCCTCCAAAGGCAGACGTCCTGTCTGGTGGACCCCAGCCAGAAACAAACTATACAATAGAAGGAGGAAGCTACTACATGATAGAGTAAAATCCCAAAAAGGGAAGGCATCTCTGATCAGTATTAGCAAAAAACGATGGGCACTCATAAAAACGTCCAAGGCCAGCTTCGAGAGACAAATTGCACAGGACAGTAAGGATAATCACAAGGCTTTCTTTAGTTATGTTAGGAACCTGGGTGGGAATTCCCAGATATGCTCAGAATTGCTCCAAAATGACAAAAAAATACATCGAACCCACAGACATTGCCAACATCCTAGCTGACAGGTTCAGCGCAAACTTCTCCCCCCCTCCCCACCAAAAGGGCAAATATCTAGCCCAGCAGAGTGCTGCCCCCCCCTGACATCTCAGATGCTCAGGTAAGAGCCACCCTCTCCAAAGCAAAAAACACAGCATCAATGGGACCAGACGGTGTCCCGGGCTGCGTCCTACATGAACTCCAAGAAGAGCTAAACCCAAACATAAAACTACTGTTCAATCTCAGCCTTACTACAGGATATGTACCCAAAGAGTGGCGTACAGCAACAGTGGTCCTCCTCCACAAAGGTGTTGCCTCAACGGATCCTGGAAACTATCGCCCCATAAGCCTGACTAGCTTGGTCTGCAAAGCTATGGAAAGGATCATCATGGACCTCATAAATAAAGATATTGGGGACCTACAGACACTGGATCCTACCCAGTTCGGCTTTAAGGGCAGATCCTGCCTCTTAAACCTGGTCGATTTCTTTGAAATAGTCACCAAGGCCATTGACGAGGGGAAGGTGGTCCACACAGCCTACCTGGACCACGCAAAAGCCTTCGATACAATACCCCACTCTAGCATTATAGATAAGCTCACCAGCTTAAATATAAACCCCTACGTCACTAGATGGGTTGCAAACTGGCTCAAGGACAGAACCCACATGGTTAGAATTGCTGGAGCCATGTCAGAGTCCAAACCAGTTACAAGTGGCGTCCCACAAGGCTCAGTCCTGGGACCTCTCTTGTTCGGTATATATTTCTCGGAGGTACAGGCCAACACAGAAGGACTGTGGCTGACCAAGTTCGCAGATGACTGCAAACTGGGCGCCATAATCAACTCTCCAGCCGACACATGCATCCTCCAAAAGGGCCTCACAGAAACAGACAACTGGTGCCAGAGCCATGGCCTCAAGCTAAACACCAAAAAGTGTATAGTCATCCCCTTTGGCAAAAACAAAGTGCCCACAAATTACCACATAGGTGGTAATCCATTACGTACGGAAGTAGTAATTAGGGACCTGGGGACCCAAGTTGATAGCAATCTCTCATTTGACAACCACGTGGCCAAAGTGGTTAGAAAAACTTTTTATATAGCCCACCTAATCATGAAGGGATTCACATCTAGATCAGGGGAGGTCATCGTGCCTCTTTACTCATCCCTCATCAGGCCCATAATTGAGTACAATGCCCCTTTTGGGATGTACCTTACCAGACACCTGCAGCAACTGGAAAGACCCCAAAAGTACCTCACCAAGAGGATCAAAGGGCTCAAACAGATGCCATATGCTGCCCGGTTAAAGAAACTCCAGCTCTACTCAGTGGCATACCGCCTGCTCAGAGGCGATCTGTGCCTGACGTATAAAGCCATGTCCAACCCGGAACTAATGGACATGCTGCACCTCAGAAAATCCAAATCCCATCGAGCTACGCGCTCGAGAGACTTGAGCCTCAGCACTGAAATAAATAGGACATGCTGAAGGGACAGATTCATAACCCAGAGGCTCCCTTCACTCTGGAATAAAATCCCAGTCCAGGTTAGGCAGAGTCCCTCATTGACTCTCTTCAAGAGGAATCTTGATGAGTGGATGGGAGATCGTAGGTTTACCCCGGGTATCACTTCAGTGGCACTGGAGAGGCACAGTATACTAACCTCGAAAAAGGGCATAGCAAAATTAATTTAAAATGGGTGGCAAAAGCCAAACACACTCTGACTAGGCTTATAAATGCCCTAGGGCAGACAGGCTATGTGGTAGTTTGTGTGTACTTTGTTTTTTCCAAAGGGGATGACTATGCACTTTTTGGCATTTAGCTTGAGGCCATGATTTTGACAACAGGTGTCTGTCTCAGTGAGACCCTTTTGGAGGATGTCTGTGTCAGCCAGAGTGTCAATTATAGCCCCTAGTTTGCAGTCATCTGCGAACTTGGTCAGTCAGTCCTCCTGTGCTTGCCTGTACCTCTGAGAAGTACTCGAACAGGAGGGGTCCTAGGAGTGAGCCCTGGGGAACACCACTTGTAACCGGTTTAGAGTCAGACCTAGCTCCCGCAACTCTTACCATGTGGGTTCTATCCGTGAGCCAGTTGGCAACCCATCTTGTGACGTAGGGGTTTATGTTCAGGCTAGTGAGCTTATCTATAATACCAGAATGGGGAATGGTGTCAAAGGCCTTTGCGAGGTCTAGGTAGGCTGTGTGTACCACCTTTCCCTCGTCTACAGCCTTGGTAACGGTCTCAAAGAAGTCCACCAGGTTTAGGAAGCATGATCTGCCCTTATCAAAGCCGAACTGGGTAGGGTCCAGTGTTTGGAGGTTCCCAATGTCTCTGTTAATGAGATCCATGATGAGGCGCTCCAAAGCTTTGCAGACCAAGCTAGTCAGGCTTATAGGGCGATAGTTCCCGGGGTCTGTTGTGGCTCCACCTTTGTGGAGCGGAATAACCATTGCTGTGCGCCACTCTATAGGTACGTAACCTGTGGAGAGGCAGAGTTTGAACAGTGTGTTTAGGTGAGTGGTTAGTTCGTCTTTGAGCTTGTGTAGGATGCAGCCTGGGACTCCATCTGGTCCCATTGATGCTGTGTTTTTGGCTTTGGAGAAGGCTGTTTTAACCTGAGTGTCTGTGATTTCAGGGACTCTACATTCTTCTGGTATGGCTATGGTCCTTTTGGGGGTGAGAGGGGGTTGAAGTTTGCGCTGAACCTGTCAGCCAGGATGTTGGCAGTCGGTTCAGTGTATTTTGTACCATTCTGCACCAACTCCGAGCTGATCTGAGCATTGCCACTTAGATTCTTGACATAGCTAAAGAATGCCTTGTGGTTATCTTTGGAGTCATTGGCAATTTTTCTTTCGAAGCTCGCCTTGGATGATTTTATGAGGGATCGTAGTTTCTTGCTGATACTGATCAGGGATGTCTTCCCCTCTTGCGATTTTACTCTTTTCTGTACTAGTTTCCTCCTTCTATTGTATAGCTTGTTTATGGCAGGGGTCTACCAGACTGGTTTCTTTTTCTTGGAGGAGGGAGTCTTGGTTTTGCTTGGGATAGCACGATCCATGCATTCTTGTAGGTGCCCATAGAGTGCATTAGTAAAGGATTTTGCAGCTTGGACAATGTTATCCTTTAGCATGGGGGCTTTGAAACTTCCCACCTCGGTCTTAAGTAACGTGAAGTTTGCTTTTGAAAAGTTTTTCACGGTGGTTTCCTTGTCCGGGGGTGGGGGCGGAATGTGGATATTCAAAGTGATTTGTTTATGGTCAGATCTAACCAGTGAGGGGTTGACCTCCGGTGTGGAGCACCGGTCACCCATGTTGATGACCAGGTCCAATATGTTGTCACCTCTGGTGGGAGTGTTGACCAGTTGATCCAGGGCGTTTGAGTTTATAAATTCTAGGAAATGTTGTGCAAGGGAAGTAGTACTTGAGTAGTTCTCCCAATTAATGTTTGGGTAATTGAAATCACCCAATATTAGGGTGTTTGGTAGGACCTTTATATTTCCCAGTGTTTCCAGAAATGCGGAATGGGAGTCCTGAGACATGGTGGGTGATCTGTAGCAAGCTACAATTTGAATTGCAGTTTTGCCTGTTGTTAGTTGCACGTTGACGATCTCTGAAGCATCGTGCTGTGCCACTAACCTGGAGATGTGGGTATCCTTGATGAATATGGATACGCCCCCGCCTTTTGTATTTCGGTCCGGGTTCTGTGGCCGAAATGTATGGTATGAGTTGTAGCCTGGTAGTGCCGGGGTGCTCACTGGAGCCTTCTACCAGGCTTCTGTTACTGCACATATATTGATTTTCTCCATACTGAGGAGTGCCTTGAGTGCGTGCATTTTGAGGTTTAGACTTCTGGCACTGAGTAGTATCACCCTCAGTTTTTTGTTACTTGTGCTATTTATGGCGGTGGGTTTGTCTTTTGAGCCTTGCCTAAAAAAGGCACTATGGGGGTGGCAAGAGCCTTGGCCAGTATTTGAAAGCCTAAGGGTGACAGGTGCAAGCCGTCTCTAGCAAAGCAGAGTGGCTTGTCGAGCATGTCATCCCAGGTGGACAGACACTGGATCCCCTTTGAATGACACCAGAAACTTAGCCAGTTGTTAAAATTTATATTTTTTTCTTTATACTGTGGTATCATTCTTGGTGAGGGCAGGGTGCTAGTCAGGGTCATACTGGCCTGGGCTACAATATCAGAGAGGTCTTCCATGTCTCTTTTCATGTAATCCAGGGAGGTACGGCTCAGGTCATTCACACCAACATGGACAATGACATAGTCGTATTTGTACTTGTTCTGGAGTGACCCGAGTACTTGTGTTATGTGGCGGATCCTGGCACCAGACAGGCAGCTAACAGTAACCTTCTCCTTATTCAGCCTAGTGAGTGGGACGTCAGTGTGCCTGACTATAGAGTCACCTATTACTAGTATGTTGGGTATGTTATTTTGCCTTAAGGGCTGTGATTGCATAGCACACTGGTTTTGTGAAGTATGTGTTTCATGATTTGTGTTGGGGGGGGGGGTTGCCTGAATGTCTGCTTTGGAGGTTTATAATAAAGGGATCAGAATTTTGGCCAAAAGTAGAAGAGTAATTCCCAGAATGTTGAAAAAGAAGAGCAATTCCCAGAATGTTGGGAGTTCTCGTCACTGAAATAAATGCACAAGTCAGGAACTTAATAAAATCTACCAAAAACAAACTTTGAGGCTAAAATATCAACCCAAAGACAATCACAAGGCATTTTTAGTTATGTCCACAATCTCAAAAGTGCAACGTCCTCAGCCAACTGTGAATGATGTTACCTATACCGAGGCTGAAGATATAGTGAACAAACTGGCCAATAAATTTAGCTGCAACTTTATCCCTCTCTCCCCTCCATCTATCCCTCAAAATATACCCACAATTGGCTCACCTCCAGCTATTGAAAAACTAAATGTACTTAACTAACTGGTCCTGATAATTATATTAAGAGTTGTTTATGTGAATGTGTACACTCTTACTCCACCTTTTATCATATTCACCGGACGTCCTTTACAGGATTGTTTTCTCTGCTTTATAGCTTGATAGTTTTAAATTCAGACAACATGGGGCTAATATAAAAGTGTTTTATTATATATTTTTTCATCCTACTTTTTAGAACTGTCATTATTAACTACTGAAAGTTATTTAAGATTTTAATACTTTTTCACATAGTGATAAAGTATTTTATTTATTCCAGTTTGGTGACCGGGGAGGTCCACTGGGCTCGAGAGCCCGTTTTCAGTGGAGGCCCGGGGAGAAAAGCTCCACAAAACAAGTTACATAACATACAGAATTACCACATTACAAAGTTACATAACATATTGAAATAAAGAAAAATAATTCACATTGCAGTCAATATATAGTCTTACAATAACGCAGCAGGTAGAATAGTAGAATGAATAGGTATAATTTACTTAGTAACTAAAATATTAAAGAGAAATTATCTAGGAAAGGATGAGAGGCATACAGCAGGGCGACCCAGGGATCACGTCAGTCGCCCTGCTAGACAGGGGTCCAGGGAAGTAAATAATGTGGAAAGAAATGGCCAGGGAATTGTTATGGCTAGGCTTGTATAGGCCCTAGGGCTGATAGCCTAGTACCAACCTATGAACCTATGAGGCAGGGTGCGAAGATTGGTTACAATTTATAGTCGGGGTCTCTGTGAGAGGTTAGAAAGGGAAGAAGGTTAGCCAGGAGAGTAGGAAGAGGGGAGGTATGGGGTGAAAAGTGCAGTTACATATTCTGTGAAGAAACAGGTAGGAGTGAAGTAGTCTTTTGAAGGTGTTTAGGTTGTCACAGGCCTTCAATGTAGAGGGCAGGGCATTCCATTTTTTAGCTAGGGTGAAGGAGAGCAAAAGCTGACCAGCTGGGCGCTTACGTTTGTGGATGGAAATAAGGTTTTGGTGAGCGGATCTAAGGGGTCTGGCGGGGCTATATGGTAGGAGGATATTAGATAAAGCTGGGCAGCTGGTGGGTTGAAATAGTAACTTGTGGGCTAAGACAATTTGGAGGAAGTCTAGTTGATTGGGGAGTTCAAGCCAGTTTAAAGTTTGTAGGAGGAGCAGTGATGAGACAAGGTGTTTGCTTTTGTGGCAAAACTGGAGATTTTATTGTAGCATACTTCTAGTTTGGAGGTAAGGGTGGAAGATAGATTAATAAAGCAGAGGAGCACCATATAGAAGTGATGGGAGGAGATATGTAGTGGCCAGGGTATGTCTAGTAGAGGGAGAGAATGTCAGTTGTTGAGGCTGGTAATTTGAAATGAGTTTTTATCAATGGGAGTGGATTTAGAGGGAGTGAATAGGAGGATCGTAGTTTTGTTAGCGTTAAGTGAGAGGTGGGTTCTGGTGCATCCATTTTTCAGTGGTTGAGAAGGCAGACAGTTAGAGACTTGAGTTCAGTTTGGTTGGAGGCATAGCAGATCAGAGTAGAGTCGTCTGCATATTGGACAATTTTGGTGTTTGGAATGGCTTTGCAGAAATCATTCATGAAGATGTTAAATAGCAGAGGGCCAAGAATGGAACCTTGGGGAACTCCTGTGGGGGATGGAAGGAAGGTGGAGGAGGAGGATTGGCCCCATTTCACTACTTGGGACCTGTCTGAAAGATAGCTGGAGAACCAGGAAAGAGTTTTTGGGGAGATAAGGTTAGACAGATGGTTTAGTAGATGGGTGTGAGAGATGGTATTGAAAGCTTTTGATAAATCTAATAGAACAGATGAAACTAAATTACCAGAATCTCGAGCTGAATTGATAGAGTGTAAAAAGGAGAGAAGGGCTGTGTTGGTATTGTGTCCAGGGCGGAAGCCGTGTTGGGTAGGAGAGAGCAGCTGGTGTTTGGTTAAGAATGGCATGAGCTGCATGTGTATACATTTTTCAAGAAGTTTAGAGATGGGAGAGAGGATGGCTATGGGGCAGAAGTTACAGTTTTTGCCACCATTGTGGAGTGGAAGAATAAAAGCAGAACGCCATAGTTTGGGTACATATAACTCGAGTAGTGATCCATTAATAAGGATGCCGATTGGGAGAGCAATACTGTCAGAAGCAATTTTTAAGGAGGAGGAGGGAATGGTGTCAGGAGCACTGGTGCAAGGTTTAAGTTTAGAGAGAAGTTTCTTTATGGAGGTAGGTGGACACAGGTTTAAGTTCAAAAATAGAGGGAGTGGGAGGAGAGGGGGATGTTATTGGGGAAGGTTTTGGTAAACTCAGCAATAGAAGAGGTGAAGAATGTGTTAAATAGCTTGGCAATTTCTTGGTCAGATTTGCTAGTGTCAGGACAAGGGTTATTTGTGGTACCAGGCTTGAGAAGAAAGTTACAGTTCCAGAATTGTTTGGGGTTCTTTGTGGAATTTATTTGTAAGTGGTTGTAGTAGGTTGTATATTTTATTTTATACTATTTTCAATTATACACTTCATTCTTGACTTCTCACTTTTTACTGTTATCTTATTGATTTTAACATTAGCATGGTTTATAAATATTTCTGAATATACTTTTAAAAGGTCTTTTAAGAGTGTTTTCGAACTGATGAGCTATATTTATATTTATACATATACAAATATATTTACTGCGCACATACTTGTTTTACAAGAAGCCGGATTTTTAAATAAGCATACAATGGGTTAATTGTTATTTCCTGCTTACCTCGGGGGCAGGCTTGTCTTTTGCTTGGAGGAAGTTGATGTGGTTTGAATTTGTATTTACTGCTTGAAACATTCTTGTTGCAACTGTCTGATGAAGTCTCACTAAGAGGCGAGACAAAAAAGCACTTCATGGTTACTGTTTTTTATTGTTTTTATCGTTTGAAGCAAAGTCTGAAGAATAAACTTTGGAAACCACTACTGTGTGCATGCCTCAAGCTCTCTTGTCTGCATTCCTGTTTTTGCAGTTACCTGTTTCAGTATTCCAAGTTGGTCCTGATAATATCCCTGGATGCATCTTAAATAGCATGAAGCACAATTAAGCCACATCCTTAACAACACTTTTCTATCTCAGCCTCCATACAGGTTTTGTACCAAGAGAATGGAAAACAGCTACAGCCATTCAACTGTATAAAGTTCTAGGACCCTCCACACACCCATGCAATTACAGACCCTTATGTCTGACCAGCCTCATATGCAAACCGATAGAAAAACTTGTAGAATTAAACAATCAGGACATGGGTAACCTCTAAACACTGGACAGGTCTCAGTTGATTCATCAAGGTCAGGTCATGCTTACTAAACCTGGGGGATTTTTTTGAAAAGGTCACGAAAGCAAAAGATAAAAGCAAAACTGTACATCCTGCATACGTCAACCTGGACACAGCTTTTGACACAATTCCCCACTCAGGCATAGTAGAAAAGCTACACAAACTGGGAGTAAACCCCTTTGTCACCCACTGGATTGACCAATGGCTCACCAACAGAATGCAAGAAATCAAAATGGAGAAGTTACCTCCACAAAGACCAGTCACCAGTGCACTTTCCCAAGGCTCTAAGCTGGGACCTCTCCCACTTAACATCTACTTTTCTGAAGTAAAAGCCAATACTAAAGGGCCCTGGCTGACTAAGTTTGCCTAGGACTGTAAGCCAAGAGCATTCACTGAATCCCCAAATGACTTAGCCATCCTGCAGGAAGGTTTCGATCAAATAAATAACTAGTGTCAAAATCATGGTCTGAAACGAAATGCCAAAAAATGCATTACTGTATCCATTGGGAAGTCATCTACCCCAGGGAACTACCACATTGAAAATACTCCCCTAAAAGATGACCCAGTTGTTCGGGGTTTGGGAACTTATGTGGACGGTGGCCTAACTTTTGACCACCATGTGTCTACTGTTGTAAGAAAGTCCTTTTATATTACGTCACTTATATAAACAAAGGGACTACATCTGGATCTTGGGATGTCATTCTCCCCCTTTTCTCAACCCTCATTAGATCAATCATCGAATACAATGCCCCCTTTGGCATGGATCTGTCCAGACACATGCAGTAACTGGAACACCCACTGAGATACCTTACTAAAAAGGTCCTACATGGATGACTCAAAGTCCTGTCACTATACTTAGTATCCTGTATCTGCTAACAGGTGACCTGTGTCTGGCAAACAAGGCATCTTCCAACTCATTACTGATGGATTTACTGGACAGCAGCATATCAAATAGCATCAGAAATATCTGTCTAGGGCACTAAACCTCTTCTGCAACATCAACAGAACGGTTTGAGGGGCAAACATATTTTGCAGAGGATACCACTGCTATGGAAAAGACATCCGCATTTAACAAAAAAAAAAAGTTCATCCCTATCCATTTTCAAGTACAACTTAGATCTACGGCTATGAAATAGAAAATTTACTCCATGACTGCTCTCTGTTCTACTAATAGGACAGAGGCAGCTCCTAAATGCTTTATCCCACATAGGTCTCCTCAAATTATCTATGATATGATCTCAGTTATTCTTATTAGGAATAATATACAATTACTAACCTTGAGATGGGCAAGGCCAATCTATAACCAAACAGGATTGGTTATCTCAAGCACAAAAAGAGAAAACGGCTAGACTTAAAATGCCCCAAAAGGGCAGCTAGCCTACTACTTTTACCTATGACACTATAAACTTACAAAAAAACATTGTACACAACATTGCTGATTACAACCATGTTTCAATCATGACCAGCATGTCATATGCTCAAAACATGGACATCAAGAAATTCATGCTCAAAACATGGACGTCAAGAAATTCATTTCAACAGTGATACCCATCTCAAGAACACACAACTACATGGTTATCAATAGAGATCCTAAATCAAAATTCTTTGTAGCACATGAAAGTATATCTGCTCCAATGTACCACTAGTTACAGCAAAAAAAAAAAAAAAAAAATGCAGGAAAAACAAATATTTTTACAACTTTGAAAGCCATGAAACAGACCGCTACCACACAGGCACTGGACGACTTTAAAAGTTAAGACACTTCACTCTGACAGGCCCTGAGAAGTGCTTAACAAAACTGTAATTTTCAAATATACTCACTATTTATTAATGCAACCAGTGTCGTCTTTTTTACTTGTACTATATTTAATTTTTAAGTTCATAGATTAGTACTAGGCTAATTACCCTTGTGGGGCATTTTAAATCTAGCCAATTACCCCATGTGAGAATCAAACACTGCAACTTGTACCTGGAAGCTAAACACCTTGACCATTATGCCAACCTCAATCTTTTGCATTTCTTTATTATACACACTACCCACTATGACACGTAACTAATTTGGGTTTTTATCTTGTTAATTTTATTGTAATGTTGTTTGGTTGCAAGCACCTTAATAAATGTGAACTTGGAACTGGCCAAAAAATCCAAGTTATAGGACAGCTCCCTCTCTGGACTCACTACCTTACAGATTGCTCAGTGGAACCTTAAAAGAACTGATCTTCTTTGACCTCCAATTCTTTTTCAGAACAAATGGTTCTACAAACACCCAGTTAAAGGAACTTAATCTTTATCAACAAATACATCTGTTAGTATGACAGATTCACATCTCAAAGTATCCACCACCTTTGAAAAAAACTTCCACCACATGCCAAGCAAAGTAGCATCCTTGCCTTCTTCAAGGTAAACATCCAAAACTGTAAAGGTCCACAAACTGAGTGCTTAGAACTTGCCTATGTAAATTATATTTATCATGTAAGCACACACACAGACACACACTGATATTTTTTTTTTAACTATAGCCTAAGTGGTCTCTTTTACTAGACTGGATAAAAATAATGTAAACAACATTTACTGGAACTGTACTTACCCCATTTGCACAATAACTTATTAGTCTCATGCATGTTTTTCCTTTGTAATGAAACTAATGCAAAAAATGTGCATATATAACTTATGCACACATTACTGAACTGAAACTGATTGCATAATATCTGCTAATAATTTTACACATTTTTTTTGTAGAGGTTACTCAAACCTATGCTACTGTTTACCCGAATCTAATGTAAATAAAATTACTAATTTGTTTCACCTGCACAACAATTTGTTTCTATGACCTACATTGTCTTAAAATGTACAAAACTAAAATAACTAATCGGAAAAGTTGGTTATATAACGGTGCATTATTTTTGTAGCTATGTAATGATTAATATAACATGCTGTTACTTTACTTATGCTGCAACTTATGCAAAGGTTTAATACAACTAGCACTATATAGTCACTGGACACAATGATTTAGTTGTTAAATATAATACAGTCTTAAGTTGCGCTGAAGTTATTTTTTTGGAGTCCTGGGGAGAAAAGTAAGTCCATAGCAGCCGGTCTGTAAGGCGAGCAAATAAATGTACCAGCCTTCAACACCCCACAATGAAAGAACAGTCATCTCAAATTAAGCCCAACTACAGCTCCACAGTACTCCTATGAAACTTCAAAGGCTGGCAACAGCTAGCACATGGTCTTCAGGCTCTATAACCTAGTGACAACCAGTGAAGCTCTGATGCGAGCCTCTACAACTCTGATGTCGGGCTCCATAATTCAGAAACAGTACTGCACTGTTGTGAAGCGCTACAGCCCACAATCACTAAGGCTGCCTCTGCTGTCAGGCTCCAAAACTGACCAACTATAATGCACTGGTGTGAGGCTCTATAACCCACAGTCATGAACGTTGTCAGGCTCCATAACCACAGCCAATTATCAGTTTGCTTAAACTAACCTAATGCACTTGATTTCAGGCTTCATAACCCAAAGTCTCTGAAGCACTATTGTTATGCTCTGTAACTAACATAGTGTTGTCAGGTTCCACAACTGACAAAATACAAAAGCCCTGAGATCAGTTTCTACAACTCTGCCATTACTGCACTACCATCTGGCTCTGTAACACACAACCACTTACACGGTGCCTGCAAGGTAACGCAAAGACATTAAACGAAACACACAGCCACTAATGCACGGATTTCAGGCTCAATAATTCTGAAACATTAACACAGAGCTGTACCACTCTATAACCCACAGCCACCAATGCAAACATTTCAGGTACCATCACAAAGTACTGGTATACAGCTACACAAATTAAACACTAGTGGAGCACTCTATAGTTCCATAACCCACAGTTATAATGCACAGCCATGAGGCTCTACAATACACTAAAGGAAGCAAAGCTCTGCTATTAAGATCCAAACTACCCAAACATAGACTGGGAGCATTACTCTAGCTCCAACACACTAGCCCAAAGGTTCCTAGAATTTATAAACTCAAATGCTATGGAACAACTTGTTACCACTCCCACAAGAGGGGAAAACATACTGGACCTGATCATCACCAACATGGGGACTCTATGCTCCAGACCAGAAGTGTATCCCTCACTGGTAAGATCAGACCATAAACTAATCTCACTGGATATTCACATCCCGACCCCACCCCCTGCCCAGAAAACCACAGTGAAAAACTTCTCTAAAGCAAATTTCACACTCCTCAAAACCGAGGTGAAATCCTTCAAAGCCCCCGGGCCTGTGGAAAATATGGCCCAGACCGCAGAATCCTTTACAAACGCATTCTATGAACACCTTCAGGAATGCATGGATCATGCGATCCCAAATAAAACCAAGACCCAATCCTCCAAAGGCAGACGTCCTGTCTGGTGGACCCCAGCCATAAACAAACTATACAATAGATGGAGGAAGCTACTAAATGATAGAGCAAAATCCCAAAAAGGGAAGGCATCACTGATCAGTATTAGCAAAAAACTACGGGCACTCATAAAATTGTCTAAAGCCAGCTTCGAGAGAAAAACTGCACAGGACACCAAGGATAATCACAAGGCTTTCTTTAGTTATGTTAGGAACCTGGGTGGTAATTCCCAGATATGCTCAGAATTAGTCCAAAATGACAAAAAATACACTGAACCCACATACATTGCCAACATCCTAGCTGACAGGTTCAGCGCAAACTCCCCCCCCCCCCCACTAAAAGGGCAAATATCTATCCCAGCAGAGTGCTGCCCCCCTGACATCTCAGATGCTCAGGTAAGAGCCGCCCTCTCCAAAGCAAAAAACACAGCATCAATGGGACCAGACGGTGTCCCTGGCTGCGTCCTACATGAACTCCAAGAAGAGCTAAACCCAAACATAAAACTACTGTTCAATCTCAGCCTTACTACAGGACATGTACCCAAAGAGTGGCGTATAGCAACAGTGGTCCCTCTCCATAAAGTTGGTGCCTCAACGGATCCTGGAAACTATCGCCCCATAAGCCTGACTATCTTGGTCTGCAAAGCTATGGAAAGGATCATCATGGACCTCATAAATAAAGATATTGGGGACCTACAGACACTGGATCCTACCCAGTTTGGCTTTGTTAAGGGCAGATCCTGCCTCTTAAACCTGGTTGATTTCTTTGAAAGAGTCACCAAGGCCATTGACGAGGGGAAAGTGGTCCACACAGCCTACCTGGACCTCGCAAAAGCCTTCGATACAATACCCCATTCTGGCATTATAGATACGCTCACCAGCTTAAATATAAACCCCTATGACACTAGATGGATTGCAAACTGGCTCAAGGACAGAACCCACATGGTTAGAATTGCTGGAGCCATGTCAGACTCCAAACCAGTTACAAGTGGTGTCCCACAAGGCTCAGTCCTGGGACCTCTCTTGTTCGGTATATATTTCTTGGAGGTACAGGCCAGCACGGAAGGATTGTGGCTGACCAAGTTCGCAGATGACTGCAAACTGGGCGCATAATCGACTCTCCAGCTGACACAAGCATCCTCCAAAAGGGCCTCATAGAAACAGACAACTGGTGCCAGAGCCATGGCCTCAAGCTAAATGACAAAAAGTGTACAGTCATCCCCTTTGGCAAAAACAAAGTGCCTACAAATTACCACATAGGTGGTAATCCATTAAGTACAGAAAAAGTAATTATGGACATGGGGACCCAAGTTGATAGCAATCTCTCATTTGACAACCACGTGGCCAAAGTGGTTAGAAAAACATTGTATATAACCCACCTAATCATGAAGGGATTCACATCTAGATCAGGGGAGGTCATTGTGCCTCTTTACTCATCCCTCATCAGGCCCATAATTGAGTACAATGCCCCTTTTGGGATGTACCTTACCAGACACCTGCAGCAACTGGAAAGACCCCAAAAGTACCTCACCAAGAGGATCAAAGGGCTCAAACAGATGCCATATGCTGCCCGGTTAAAGAAACTCCAGCTCTACTCAGTGGCATACTGCCTGTTCAGAGGCAATCTGTGCCTGACATAAAGCCATGTCCAACCCGAATTAATGGACATGCTGCACCTCAGAAAATCCAAATCCCATCGAGCTACTCGCCGAGACTTGAACCTCAGCACTGAAATAAATAGGACATGCTGGAGGGACAGATTCATAACCCAGAGGCTCCCTTCACTCTGGAATAAAATCCCAGTCCAGGTTAGGCAGAGTCCCTCATTGACTCTCTTCAAGAGGAATCTTGATGAGTGGATGGGAGATCATAGGTTTACCCCGGGTATCACTTCTGTGTCACTGTTAGACAGAGGCACAGTATACTAACCTCGAAAAAGGGCATAGCAAAATAAATTTAAAATGGGTGGCGAAAGCCAAACACATTCTGGCTAGGCTTATAAATGCCCTAGGGCAGACAGCCTAGTATGAACCTATGAACCTAATCCATGACCCCAAATCACAAACAGTCAAACAGATTGCCACAAATGACAAACACTAATGCACTGCTGTGCATATCCACATCACAGTTACTAATGCACTGCTGTGCATATCCACATCACAGTTACTAATGCACTGCTGTCATGTTCTGCAACTACAAGTGTTGCTGCCTAATTTCATGCCCCACAAATATCAAAGCAGTGTCGTGTACGCTCTCACACTCTATTAGGATCAATGTAATACTAGTGAGATCTACACTACCAGCTAGTGGTAACATTAACTCATACGCACTGAAGCACAGTATAGTTTTACAATCTGTGACAACCCTTATAATGATATGTTTGTCTTCAGCAAACATATTTAAAAGCTAAAGTAAGTCAAGGCCAACACCAATGCTTTGCAGCCATAATGAAGACTGTTGATCAGACAGCAATGTTTCACTTGCTGCAGAACTGCAAACTCAACAGCTATGCTTTTACGAATTTGCAACTCAGCAAAATATTTTATAGAAAATGCATTTAACTACTAAATCGCAGGTAAGTATTAGTATAATGTCCCTACATTGGCAATGGCTTCTGCAGGCCTAAAGCAGCACTTAGGCATTTTCTTTGGCTCAGACTAGACAGACCAGTGCATTCTGAAACTGGATCGTATAAGAATGGTCCCCAAAATATGCAACAAGACAACAGTCCTTTACTTACTGACGCTTATGGTAAGGTGTATAGACTGTGGGCGAAGACAGCAGTTTTCGATAATAATGACTCAGTGGTATTAAAGTTTTACAGCACACTTAACAGTTAAAGATGTTCCCAAGCGAGATGCAATTGACAGAGAAATGTGCATTTTGTTCATCTGTGGGAGTCTCTTACATACAAAATTACTATATAGGACAACTAAAAGTTGCAAGTTTTTAGAAACTAATTAAAATTAACACAACAATCGCACTTCCACCTAAACTCTAGTCTACTAAAGTGAAAACATATCAAACTGGGAGATTCTTAGCAATGCATTTAGTCTAAGTTTTCTTTCTCTGTATTTCAGTTCATATTCATATTTAATTCACCGACTGAATCAAACTATTAATTCTTACTGTCCATCAGCGCTGATACCACTGCAGGGTTGCGTGTTAAACAATTAAATTATTAAACGCACTGCTAAGTGTCATTTTATGATCATGGAACTGTATGTATCTCAAGTAAGGAAGGCTGTAAAGGAAACAAGTTTTAACTCTACGTCTGAAGCCCAACGTCAAAACATCCGTTCCGAGGTGGAGGCTGTGCTCCTCAATCCCCGCTCCTGTGGTTGTTTAGCAGGGAGGGCATACACAACCGCTTGTTAACCCGGAGGGTTTGGGATATATCAAATACATCCACACAGGTTAAAGTCACGGAGGGAGTTACTAAACTTTTTAGTCTGACCCCAGACAGCGGTAGGGGCAGAGACAAGTGAGAGTCAGCATCTGTCACAAACACTGCCAGTTTGAGGGGAGCCCATCACAGCACACTGCCTGCTGTCCACAGACTTCCTACAAGCCAGGATAAACATACATAACTGCAACCCCACGGCGGACACTCCAGGCCTGGGATCACGGGAGGCCTCGCCTGGGAGTGGCTCCAGTCTTCGATCCCAGCTCCCAACCTGGCGAGTGCCCCTACGCGCGGCCCCTCTCCCTGCAGCAGAACAACTCACCATATCGACTCGTGGAACAGCCCGTCGTACACCCCGACAGTTGCCAGGTGCTCTCTGTACTCCAGCCCCGTCACGTTATGCTGGCGAGTTACACAGCGTCCATGCGCGCTGCCGCTGCCACCTAGTCCTTGGTCGCGTGACTCCGATCGTGCGCGCTCACGCGGATCCGCACCAGGCTCTCGTGATCCCAAGACTCGGAAGCGCGTCTGCCTAGAGTTCTGCTTTGAGCCGTCGACGGGGGTTCGAGACGTGTTGATGTTGGTTATTCATTTTTGCAGCCGTAGCATTCGGCCTTTCGTTCCAAAAATGAGGAACACCAACTACCTGTCATAATATGGAACACATATTAATGGCCTACTTACTAACAACGTCAACTAGGAAGGTCACAAGGTGGTTTAGATGTCCTGAGTTTACCCTTAAAAAGAACTTTTATGAATCAGTATGATTCATTTCTATTTACCATGAATATCAGTTAACAAACTCCTAACGCGGAATGTGTGACAGACCCTTTCAATATGAAACTTCGAGGAACATGGGCTTTTTTAAATGTTATATTTACTTTCCTTGTATGTTGACGTTTAAAACTGGATGGATTACGTTTTTAGCTAGATATTTGCTAGTTTATCTCCTTCCTTCATTTGTCTGTATAATTGATGTATATGTTTCTGCTGTTGTACAAAATATTTAATACTTAATGAAGACAGTCACATACTTTGCCTGTGCCTTGGAAGCTGTCTGGAATGTAAAAATCAGTGACTTTACAATAGAGAAAACAAGCAGTGTCCAGCAGAGTGGTACAGGCAACAGAGAGACCTAAGAGAGACTTTCAACAGATCTAAGTATTTTTGTCTCTGATTTTTGCTCCGACTGCATTTTCCCACCTAAAAAGCGAGTTCTAACTGTTTTGTGTTTAAAAAGCTAAAATTGTATTTGCCTTACCTGCTTTTTACAGTTTGCACTTCTTAAAATCGTTTTAAAGTCGTTCATAGGTTCATACTAGGCTATCTGCCCAGGGGCATTTATAAGCCTAGCCCATAGTTATGTGGCTTTCGCCACCCCTTTAGTTTGGAGAAAACTATGCCTATTATTTTGCTGTGCCTCTGTCAAGCAGTGACACTGAAGTAATCCCTGGGGTATATCTGCGATCTCCCATCCATTGGTCAAGATTCCTCCTGAACAAGGCCAGCGAGGTGCTCTGCCTCACATGTACCGGGATTTTGTTCCACAGCGTAGGGAGTCTCTGGGTGATGAATCTGTCCCTCCAGCACATTCTATTAATAACCGTGTCAAGGTTTAAGTCTCCCGCCCTTGTGGTTCTGAGGGATCTAGATTTTTTGAGGTGAAGCATATTCATCAAATCTGGGTTTGACATGGCCTTGTATGTCAGGCACAGGTCACCTCTGAGCAAGCGGTATGCGACTGAATAGAGCTGGAGTTCTTTCAGTCGGGCAGCATAAGACATATTTTTGAGACCCTTTATCCTTTTGGTGAGGAACTTTTGGGGCCTTTCCAGCTGCTGCAGGTGTCGGGTCAGATACATTCCGAATGGGGCATTGTACTCAATCATTGGTCTAATGAGTGATGAGTACAGGGGGACGATGACCTCCTTTGATCTAGATGTGAATCCCTTCATGATCAGGTGGGCAATGTAGAAGGTCTTCCTAACTACTTTAGCAACGTGAGTGTCAAACGAAAGGTTACTGTCAACCTGGGTCCCCAGATCCCTGATAACTTCTTCTGTGCTCAGTGGATTGCCACCTATATGGTAGCTAGGGGTAACCTTGTTTTTCCCGAAGGGTATGACTATGTATTTCTTGGCGTTTAACTTTAGGCAATGGCTCTGGCACCAGTTATCCGTTTCTGTGAGGCCCTTCTGAAGGATATCTGTGTCAGATGTGTTTTCGACAATGGCGCCCAGTTTGCAGTCATCTGCAAACTTTGTCAGCCATAACCCTCCTGTGTTTGGTTGTACTTCAGAAAAGTAGATGCCGAACAAGAGTTGACGCAGGACTGAGCCCTGTGGGACACCACTTATGACCGGCTTTGAGTCTGACATGGCGCCAGCAACTCTGACCCTGTGGGTTCTGTCACTTAGCCAGTTTGCAACCCATCTTGTGATGTATGGGTTTACATTCAAGCTGATGAGTTTTTCGATGATACCTGAGTGGGGTATTGTGTCGAAGGCCTTTGCCAGGTCGAGGTAGGCTGTATGGACTGCCTTACCCTCATCAATGGCCTTGGCGACTGTTTCGAAAAAGTCAACCAAGTTTAAAAGGCATGATCTGCCTTTGACAAAGCCAAACTGGGTTGGATCCAAAGTCTGCAAGTTCCCTATGTCTTTATTTATGAGTTCCATTATTATCCTCTCCATGGCTTTGCAGATAAGGCTTGTCAAGCTAATGGGACGGTAATTTCCAGGGTCGGTGGAGGCACCGCCCTTGTGTAGCGGGACCACAGTCGCCATGCGCCACTCCTTGGGTACGTATCCTGAGGTGAGGCTAAGATTAAACAGCTGTCCTAACTGCGGGTTTAATTCCTCATTGAGTTCGTGGAGCACACAGCCGGGGACACCATCCGGTCCCATGGATGCTGTGTTTTTTGCCTTGGAGAGAGCAGTTCTCACCTGGGCTTTAGAGATGTTGGGGGGCTACAATCCTCTGGTATAGATATCTCTCCTTTTGGGAGAAGTTAGCACTGAACCTGTCAGCCAGTATGTTGGCAATGTCTGTAGGTTCAGTAATCTTCACATCATTTTGAACTAATTCTGAGCATATCTGGGAGTTTCCTCCTAGGTTTCTAACATAGCTAAAGAAGGACTTATGATTGTCTTTTGAGTCCTTGGCGATTTTTCTCTCAAAATTTGCCTTGGATGATTTTATGAGAGCTCTTAGTTTTTACTTATAATGATCAAAGGTGTCTTACCTTTCAAGGATTTTGCTCTATCTTGTAGTAGCTTCCTCCTTTTGTTGTAGAGCTTGTTTATGGCTGGGGTCCACCAGACTGGACGCTTGCCTTTGGTACAGAGAGTCTTAGTTTTGTTTGGGATTGCCTGATCCATGCAGTCCTGTAGGTGCTGGTAGAAGGCATTTGTAAGTGATTCAGCGGTTTGAGTAATGTTTACCACCGGCTCAGGGGCCTTAAAGGAGACCACACTAGTTTTTAGAAGTGTGAAGTCGGCTTTTGAGAAGTTTATCACTGTGGTCTTTTTATTTCAGGTGGGGCGGGATGAGGACCTCCAGCGAGATTAGTTTATGATCTGATCTCACCAGTGAGGGGTATACTTCGGTGTTGAACATTGTGATCCCATGTTCGTGATGATGAGATCAAGTATGTTTTCTCCTCTTGTGGGGATGGTGACTAGTTGTTCCATGGCATTTGAGTTTATGAACTCCAGGAACCTTTGGGCTAGACTGTTTGGGCTTGAGTAGTGTTCCCAGTCTATATTAGGGTAGTTGAAGTCACCTAGTATGATGGTGTTTGGAGATACATTTATCCCCTCCAGTGTTTTCAGGAAGGCCATGTGAGGTTCCTGAGTTTGAGAGGGTGGCCTGTAACATGCTACAAATTGCAGAGCAGTCTTGCCTATGGTTAATTGCACCTGGATTATTAACTGTTGTAGGCTACACACTCAAGTGCGCTAGCCTGCTCATAGCATTTAAAGTGTTTTCGGTGTGATTTTCTGTTAATTACTGCAAAAAAACCCCCCCAAAAATATTCTTTTTTCCCGCCTTGCTGAACTAGATTAGTCCAGATTTCAGGCTTTGCTGAATTCCGGACTGTGGTATAGGTTCCTGTGTTGCCCATATCCTTACTTGGATAGGAGGAAGCTTCTCTGTTCACCAGTGAGAGTGGGGAGCTTTGAGCAGCCTATCTGTCCCTGGAGGAGTGGTCTCAGCCCAGAATCTAGTAGCTTATTGGCCGTTTTGAGTCAATTCCTATCTTTTTCAGTTTCCCTGCTTTAAAACCCGCATTTGCGCGGTTTTGCGCACAGCGCAGCATCGGGCAGCTCCGCTTAAACGGGTTTAAACTATTCCCGGATCCACAAAGTCTACTCTTCACTTTTTCCCTTAGAACTGTTCTAACTCTCAAAGTAAGCACTCTATTTTCCTTCTAAAGCCCTACACTTGCTCAAATCTTATAAGTAAACACTGACGAACTAAAGCACTACTCACCCTCTTATACTCTTTATAAGTACTTGGCTCCCTATTGGTCCTTTCTGATCAGTCAAAAAGCAGTTCCTTATACTATCTGGCCTGTCCAAAAGTCAGTTTCAGATTTACTCTCCAGTCCAGTTAGTGAATCTGGAAATCTTGAGGCAATGTTACAATTGCCTTATGTACACAGACCACCCTCTCCTCCTCCCAACAAGCTCAAATATATGTGAGACATGCAACTATACAGCCAAACTGGAGGCTGAGCTCTCTCAACCCAGAACTGGCACAGTCAGTCAGGAGGAGAAGGTATCCACACACACCACAAATCCAGTCTCACATAGACCTATCCCATCAGCAAACCAAACACATAAATACACAAAAACATACTTGGAGGCTCTAAATAAAAATCTGCCAAAGCAGCAGAGAGCTCCAAAATAGACATCCAAGCAACCACTACCCCACAACAATACCCACGTATCACATATTTCACAAAGTCAGTGTGCCACACAGTCACAGCCCTTAAGGCTAAACAACACAACTAATACACTTGTAATAGGCGACTCTTTTGTCAGACACACTGACATCCCACTCACCAGACTGAACAAGGAGAAGGTCACTGTAAGCTGCCTGTCAGCTGCCAGGATCCGCCACATAACGCAAACACTCAGATCACTCCAAAGCAAGTACAAATATGACTCCGTCATTGTCCATGGTGGTGTGAATGACTTGAGACGTACCTCCCTGGACTATATGAAAAGAGACATAGAGGAGCTCTCTGATCATGTAGCCCAGGCCGGTATGACCCTGATCTTGAGTAGCATCTTGCCCTCACCAAGAATGATGCCACAATATAAAGACAAAATGATCAATTTTAACAATTGGCTAAAGTATTGGTGTCATTCAAAGTGGATCCAGTGTCTGTCAGCCTGGGATGACATGCTTGACAAGCCACGTTGCTTCGCTAGGGATGGCTTGCACCTGTCACCCCTAGGCTTTCAAATACTGGCTAAGGCTCTTGCCACCCCCATAGTGCCTTTTTTAAGCAAGGCTCAAAAGACAAACCCACCTCCATAGACAACACAAACTAAGGGTAATGCTGCTCAACACCAGAAGTCTAAACCTCAAGATGCACGCACTCGAGGCTCTCCTTAGTATGGAGAATATCGATATCTGTGCAGTAACAGAAACCTGGTCCAAGGCTCCCGAGAGCACCCCAGCACTACCAGGTTATAACTCATACCATGCTTTTCGGCCCCAAAACTCGGACCGAATCAAAAAAGAAGGAGGAGTATCCATATTCATCAAAGATACCCACACCTCCAGGTTAGTGGTATTGCACAAAGCATCGGAGACCATCCATGTGCAACTAACAGTGGGAAAAACTGCCTTTCAGTTTGTAGCCTGCTACAGATCACCCTCCCAAACATAGGAACCCCACTCGGCTTTCCTGAGAACTCTGGAGAATATGAAGGTCTCTCCAAACACCATAATATTGGGTGACTTCAACTACCCAAACATTGATTGGGAAAACTACTCAAGCCCCAACACCCTCGCCCAACGGTTCCTGGAATTTATAAACTCAAACGCTATGGAACAACTGGTCACCACTTCCACAAGAGGGGACAACATATTGGACCTGGTCATCACCAACATGGGGACTCTATGTTCCACACCAGAGGTAAACCCCTCATTGGTAAGATCAGACCATAAATTAATTTCACTGGACATCCATATCCCGTCCCCACCCCCAGCCAAGGAAACCACAGTGAAAAATTTCTCAAAAGCAAACTTCACACTTCTCAAAACCGAGGTGGAATCCTTCAAAGCCCCCGGGCCAGTGGAAAATACTGCCCGAACCGCAGAATCCTTTACAAATGCATTCTATGGCCACCTATAGGAATGCATGGATCGTGCTATCCCAAATAAAACCAAGACTCACTCCTCCAAAGGCAGGAGACCTGTCTGGTGGACCCCAGCCATAAATAAGCTATACAACAGAAGGAGGAAGCTACTACATGATAGAGCAAAATCCCAAAAAGGGAAGGCATCTCTGATCAGTGCTAGCAAAAAACTATGATCCCTCATAAAATCATCTAAGGCCAGCTTCGAAAGAAAATTGCCCAAAACGCTAAAGATAATCACAAGGCCTTCTTTAGTTATGTCAGGAATCTGGGTGGCAACTCCCAGATATGCTCTGAGTTAGTGCAAAATGACAAAAAATACACTGAACCCACAGACATTGCCAACATCCTGGCTGACATGTTCAGTGCAAACCTCTCCCCCCCTTCCCCCCCAAAAGAGCAAATGTCTATCCCAACAGAATGTAGCCTCCCTGATATCACAGATGCACAGGTGAAAGCTGCCCTCTCCAAAGCAAAAAACACCACATCAATGTGTCCCGATCTGCGTCTTACACGAGCTCCAAGAAGAACTGAACCCTCACATAAAGTCACTGTTCAATCTCAGCCTTACTACAGGATATGTACCCAAAGAATGGCGTACAGCAACAGTGGTCCCACTCCACAAAGGTGGTGCCACAACAGACCCCGGAAACTATAGCCCTATAAGCCTGACTAGTCTGGTCTGCAAAGCTATGGAGCGTATCATCATGGAACTCATAAACAAAGACATTGGGAACCTCCAGACACTGGATCCTACCCAATTCGGCTTTGTTAAGGGCAGATCTTGCCTCTTAAACCTAGCTGACTTCTTTGAAACAGTTACCAAGGCCATAGATGAGGGGAAGGTAGTCCACACAGCCTACCTGGACCTCTCAAAAGCCTTCAACACAATACCCCACTCGGGCATCATAAATAAGCTCACCAGCTTAAATATCAACCCCTATGTCACAAAATGGATAGCAAACTGGCACAGGGATAGAACCCATATGGTCAGAATTGCAGGTGCCATGTCATACTCTAAACCAGTTACAAGTGGCGTCCCACAAGGCTCAGTCCTGGGACCTCTCTTGTTCGGTATATACATCTCTGAGGTACAGGCTAACACGGGAGGACTATGGCTGACCAAGTTCGCAGATGACTGCAAACTGGGAGCCATAATCGACTCTCCGGCTGACACAAGCATCCTCCCAAAGGGTCTCACAGAGACGGATACCTGGTGCCAGAGCCACGGCCTCAAGCTAAATGCCAAAAAGTGCATAGTCATCCCCTTTGGGAAAAACAAAGTGCCCACAAATTACCACATAGGTGGTATTGCATTAAGTACAGAAGAAGTAATTAGGGATTTGGGGACCCAAGTAGATAGTAATCTTTCCTTTGACAATCATGTTGCCAAAGTGGTTAGAAAGACCTTCTATATAGCCCACCTTATTACAAAAGGGTTCACATCTAGATCAAGAGAGGTCATTGTGCCCCTCTACTCATCACTCATCAGTCCCATAATTGAATACAATGCCCCATTTGGGATGTACCTTACCCGACACCTGCAGCAACTGGAGAGACCCCAAAAGTACCTCACCAAGAGGATCAAGGGCCTCAAACAGATGCCCTATGCAGTTTGACTAAAGAAACTCCAGCTCTACTCAGTTGCTTACCGCCTACTCAGAGGCGACTTATGCCTGACGTACAAAGCCATGTCTAACCCAGAATTAATGGACATGCTCCACCTCAGGAAATCCAAATCCCTCAGAGCTACACGCTCCAGGGACTTAAACCTCAGCACAGCAATAAATAGGACATGCTGGAGGGACAGATTCATATCCCAGAGGCACCCTCACTCTGGAACAGAATCCCAATTCATGTTAGGCAGAGCCCCTCACTGACCCTCTTCAAGAGAAATCTTGACGGGTGGATGGGAGATCGTAAGTTTACCCCTGGGATCTCTTCTATGTCCCTGCTAGACAGAGGCACAGTAAACTAACCTTAAAAGGGCTATCTTCTGTGACCTACTATACAGAGGCACAGTTAACTAATCTAAAAGGGAGGCGAAAGCCAAACACACTCTGGCTAGGCTTATAAATGCCCTAGGGCAGATAGTCCAGTATCAACGTCCAGTATCAACCTATGAACCTATAAGTAAACTGATAATTGAGCTTAAAATAGTGCACCAAAAATTATCCTACTTTTAATAGTAATTTTGAAGTGAACTGAAAAAATATGGAACACATTGCATTTGATATGATTAATTAAGCAATAACCCACGTCTGGGTGTGGGTAATGCTAGATTTACCAATTGTTGGTGTGGTTTGGTCACAAGGGTGAAGCTCGAGTGGCCAAACAAAGACAACTGTGGGTAAATCTAGCATTATCCACACCCAGACATGGGTTGTTGGTATTATACAATGACATTATTTAAGAAAAAAAAGACTTACTTTTCTTAAATAATGCCTTTGTATAATACTTGCGTAGTCCCCTTCCGTGGTTTTCCGCTATCCTGGGGTTTTTGCTGATGTACTGCGCATGCGTATGCTTACGCAGAACATCAGAGCTGTGTATAGAGGAAGCAACGGGGAAAGGAAGATCTCTGTTGCTTTTTTAAAGCTGTCTCTCTATGTTAAAAGAGTGTAACATAGCGAGATATCTTTTAAAAAAGCAATGGAGAAAGGAAGATCTCTGTTCCCTTTTTTAAAGCTGTCTCGCTATGTTAAACGAGTTTAACTTAGTGAGATGTCTTTAAAAAAGCAACAGAGAAAGGAAGATCTCTGTTGCTTTTTTTTTTTTTTTTTTTTAAGATATCTCGCTATGTTAAATGTATAACATAGCGAGATTACAGCACCGGAGCTCTTCCATTCTCCATTGCTACCCAACACAAAAAAAAAATCAAGACTTATACTAATGTAAAAAGTCTGGGCGACCAGATCTTTTTCCATTAGTACAAGTCAGATTTACAACGAGCACGCTTGTTGGGCTGGCCAATCAGCGTGCACGTTTCGGAATACAAATAGGCAGTCATTGTATAATATCAATTAATGACTTTTTTTGTTTCTGAGTTTTTATTGCATGGTCGCATATTTCTTGTATTTTTGTTCATTCGGTTTCTTTGTTAACTCTTGTGTTGGTGAATGCTGGTGTTTCACCCAACACATCGTGGCGTGTCATAGGTTCGCCATCACTGATCTAGAGTGATGTCTGTGAAGCAGAGGTGTAGTCGTTATACTCAAAGATAGAAATACTTCTGTAAAAGAAAAATTTATTTTATTTTATTTTATGTTTGTTTATCGGGACAGTCTGTCTGGCTGAGTAACCCATTTTCAGCAGAGGTCCAGGAGGAAAGCCCCACTAGTTACAGAGAAAACATAATCTAAGAAACTACAAACATAGGATGAAACAATAAAAATAACCCCACAGAGAAATACATAATGTAAGGAAAATACAAATTTAAGCTGAGACCTTCAAAAAAGTCTTTTAAATTACAAATAATACATATGTATACACACACACACACACACACACACACACACATATATATATATATATATATATATATATATATGTACATAACACAAAACAGCTGGAAATGAACATATTAGAATGCAGCAGGTGGAGGAGACCATAATATGATTTTTCAATGTAAAACAGAAGATGCAATGTTCATAGCTTCATAGGTTCATAAGTGTTTAGTAGGCTAACGACCACAAAACCTTTTTAACCCTAGCCATGCATCCCAAATCTCTGACAAGTTTTGATACCCTTGATAAGTGTAAGCAGGGCCTTGGGAGATGAAACATTTACAAGCAGGGGACTGGGAGATGAAACTTTTACAGGTTGCCTATGTCCATTAGAGACATAGGTGCTAAACGAGGGATGAATTTCCTGTTCCCTATCCAGTTGTCCAAGTTGCACTTGAATTGCGTTAGGGAGGAACTGTGGTTCACATGGATGTGGAGCCTGTTCCAGAGATGGGGTAGTCTCTGGGATACATTCATGTCTCTCCAGTAGGTCCTATTTATATCACAGGCAACGTTTCAGTCTTTAGAATGGGTAATTCTGGTGCTGTTTGTTATTTGGATATGCAGGAGGTCCATCAGAGTGGGGTCTGACAATGCCCTGTATGCAAGGCATAGATCTCCCCTCAAAAGCCTCTAGGAGACAGAATTCAGGGATAGGGCCTTGAGGTGGTCTGCACAGGATATTTTACTTATGCCCTGTATTCTTTTAGTGAGTAACCTGTGGACATTCCAGTTGTTGGATATGCCTGGTTAGGTACATACCAAAGGGGGCATTGTACTCAATGATAGGTCTAATGAATGCTGAATACAGTGGCTTCCCTGGACTTAGCCATACTTTTGTTTATAAGTTGCGCAGCATAGAATGATTTTCTCAGTACTGTAAACATGTGATGGTCAAAGGCTAGATTACTGTCTATGTTTGTCTCTAAGGATCTGATTACTGGGTCAGCTCTAAGGGGTTTGTTGTCAATATGGTAATTACCAGGGGTGGATGACTTCCCGAAGGATACTATTATGCATTTCTTGGCATTTAGTTTTAATCCATGGCTTTGACACCAGTTGTTTGTGTATGTTAGCCCTTCCTGGAGAACATTTGTGTCAGCAGTCATCTGCAAATTTAGTCAGCCAGAGACCATTGACATTGGCCTTGACTTCAGAGATGTAAATGCCAAAAAGGAGCGGTCCAATGATTGATTCCTGAGGGACTCCACTTGTGACTGGCCTCTTTGTAGAGGTATACTCTCCAGTTTTAACTTGCTGGGTCCTGTCTGTGAGCCAGTTGGCTGTCTACCAGGTGACATACAGGTTTGTTCCTAATCTCTTGAGTTTGTCTACAATGCCCAAATGGGCTATTGTGTTAAATGCCTTAGCCAGGTCAATCAGGGTAGGCAGTGTGAACCATTTTGCCCTCATCCTTTGCTTTGGTGACCTTCTTAAAGAAGTCCACTAGGTTGAGTAGGCATGACCTGCCCTTGACAAAACCCAGTTGGGTTGGGTCCAGTGTCTGGAGGTTTACTATATTGCTATTGATCATTTTCATGATAATTCTTTCCATGGCTTTACATATAAGACTAGTGAGACTTATGGGTCTGTAGTTTCCAGGGTCTGTAGATGGCCCACCTTTGTGCAGAGGGATGACTGTTGCTGTTCTGCATTCATGAGGCACAAAGCCTGTTTGGAGGCTACATTTAAATAGCAATTCCAGAGGACCTGATAGGTCATGTTTCAGGCTATTTAGAAGGTATTCTGGGATATTGTCTGGGCCCATTGATGCAGTGTTCTTGGCCTTAGATACTGCATTAAGGACCTGTTCCCTAGTCATAGGAGGGGAGAGGTGGTTATATTTGATGGTACTTCCCGGGGAAAGGTAGAGGGGAAACAGCTGGAAAGTTCGAGCTGAATCTGTTGGCCAGTAGGTTTGCTCTATCTTCTGGCTCAGTATAGGTGGATCCGTTTACAATGAGCTCTGCACACAATTGTGTATTGCCTTTGAGGTTGCGGATATAGCTAAATGATGCCTTGTGGTTGTCCTTGGCCTGGGAGGCCAGAATTACCTCATATTTGACTTTGTTGGACTTTATTTGTTCTCTGAGTTGTTTGTTTAGTTTGATAAGAGTGTTTGTACCCTGCTGGGTGCTGCACCTCCTAATTTTTGCCATGATTTTCTTCCTTCTGTTATACAGCCTATTAATTTTGTGATTCCACCAGGGTGACTTGTTTTTTGAGTTAGTTCTGTACTTCTTCCTGGTGGGTACAGCATGTTTGTACAGGATGTCTGTGAATAGTTCTGCATAGGCAGCAGTGTTCTCAGGGTTTATGGGGGCTTGATATTTTGCCAGGTTATCACTTAATAGCAGGAGGTTAGTCTTAGAGTAGTTCCTGAATATTCCAGGTTTAGCTGGGGATCCAGGTTTTATTTTTAATTCAAAGGAAATAACTTTGTGGTCTGACCTTACCATTGAAGACATTACAGTAGGGGTGTGCATCCCTCTCCCATATTAGTGAGGGCCAGATCCAGTATGGTTGCACCCCTGGTTGGTGTATTGACTATCTGGTCCTGGGAGTTTGTGTTTATAAAATCCAGAACTCTCTGTGCTTGTACGTTTGGTGTAGTATAGGATTCCCAGTTAATAGTGATGTAATTAAAGTCACCCATGATTATGGTATTGAGTTGGATGGTGAGTTTTTCCAGTAAGTTTAAATACATGGTATGGGTTTCCTGGGTCATAGAGGGGGACCTATAGCTTCCAAGGAAGTGGTATTGGATTTTGCCTACAGTGATTTGAACATGGAACAGCTCAAGGGCATTGTCCTGTTTTACCAGCCTTGAGGTATATTTATTTCTGATGTAAATAGAAACACGTCCATCTTTTGTCCCTGTCTGTGTAGTAGCTGGTCTAAATGTGTGGAAGGCATTATAACCTTGCACTGTTGGTGTGCTCTCTGCATCTTTAAACCATGTCTCGGTGACTGCACAGACGTCAGCATTCTCTAGGGTGAAGAGAGCTTCTAGGGAGCGGAGTTTTTTGTTTAGACTCCTAGCATTGAGCAGTAATACCTTTAGATTTTCTTGGTTTTGATTTTCTATGTCAGAAGTACTTTCAGTTTGGCGTTGCCTAAAAAAGCCACTATGGGGCAGCACAATGTTTAAGCTAATATTTGAAAGCCTAGAGGGGAGAGATGCAGACCATCTGTGGCAAAGCAGCATGATCTGTTGACCATCTCCTTCCATGCTGACAAATATTGCACCCCCTTAGAATGACTCCAGAAACTAAGCCATATATTAAAGTCAGTCATCTTTTGTTCGTATTACGGCACCATCCTTGTAGAGGGTAAATTGCTGCTCAATTCTTGGCTCATACCAGCCTGAGGCACATATTCCAAGAGTTCCATGATGTCTATCTTCATATAGTCTAGCGAGGTACATGTCAGGTCATTTACTCCCACATGGACTATGACTCAGTCATACTGGTACTTGTGGTCCAGTGACATGAGTGCATGCATAATGTGGTGGATCCTAACCCCTGATAAGCAACTGACCTTGACTTTCTCCTTAATCAGCCTGGGGAGAGGGAGTCCCCAATGACTAGAATGTTGGATTGTTTGATGGCTTGCCTTATGGGCTTATAGGTAGAGGCTCCAGGAGATGTGGCTCTATGTGTTGATGTGGCTATTGTTTTGAAATAGTGCATTTGGTGCTACTGAGGGTATTTGTTATGTGTACTTCATCTAGGAGGTCTTTGGGGTTTTAGAAGGTTACATTTAAGTGCCCCAGCATATGTGGGTCTATTTATCTGCTGCGAATTGTGTGTAATGGTGCAGCATCTGTTCTACTGACAACTTTATTGACATGAGTACTTTTATGTGAGAGCTTTGCCTCCAGTGATATTGTGTAAATACATCTCTCACATACTATATCAGTTTGTTTGAGAATTAACTAGTTGTCAGTAAACATGAGGCAATTTCTATATTACCTCAGTATGTCCATATCCGCCAAGCTAGTAGCGGAGATAGTGAGAAAGTTCATATTCATGGCAACAGACCCTTTTTTATTGAGACAGTTGGGGTGAGAATATAAAGGACTGTCAGGAGTATCCAGTTTGGAACCCTGGGGACAGTGCTTGTCACTGACAACTAGTTGTCATGTGTGCAACTAGGTATTGATGAAATTTCAGTTGTGCTTTTTCAGGAAAAATGTCACCCAAGGTGTCTGCATCTGCACAGGGCACTGCCAAACACTTGAGGGGAAACTAATACATAGACCCTGAAAATTTAAGAATAAAGTATTTAGGTAGATATTCTGAAGTTAGAAACAAATCAAGCAGTACTTACTCAAAATAAATAATTAGCTTGCCAATAATGATAAAAAGAGGGGAGTCATATGAATGGCTACTGCCTGGCTACTACTAGTGCTGGTCTCACCACAGCTTCACTCTGCTGGGATGCAATTCTCCTTTGCTTCTTCTCTCACCAGAAACAAAACATTAGCACCAGTCCCAAGATGAGAAGCAGAACACAGCCTGTTTGGTGCTCCACAGTCTTGTCTCAGATGATGCAAAGTTCTGTAGGCTTGTTGTAGCCTTTTCCTGGTAGATGCCTTGAACAGCAACCAGACCAATCAGGAACTTCAAGCAGAGACACTCATTGGCCCGACCAGAAACAGTCAGGAATGAATGCACTCTGCTCCTTCTTTCACCAGGAGCAGAATATAAGCACGAATTCGAAGCTGTTACCTATGAAGCAATTAGGCTTTCCAGTGATCAGCAGTGTCCAGGAAATAATGCCCCTGTGCTTCTTCTCTCACCAGGAGAAAACAGAAGCACTAATCCCAAGATGACTATCAAGAGGCAGAATGTGGGCTCTCCAATAACTGGTGGTCTTGCAATAGATGTTTAAAGGTAAGATGAAAAAATGATTTAATAACCTAACCACTGCAGTGTGCACTAAGCAGATAGATACAAAAAAAGTGTAACTTAAATTTTATCTGTCTAAGTGGAAAGACACTAACTTTAAAACAGAAAGACAGATTAAAAGGTGGTGGCCACTTTTGTAGTCTGGTTCTATGGAATACAGTATGATGGCCAATAAATTTAAATAGTTGAAGGGGAGTGATTTCACAAAATAATAAGTGTGTGCTTACTCACAACGGCCAGTGATAGTGAAGAGAGAAGTAGATATGTGGCCAAATTAACATAAGGCACAGGCAAATAGAAAGACAGTTGAGTTTAAGAACACAACAGCAACAGGGTGGGATGGTGAGAAAAAAAATAAACATTTTTGTGTTACTCAAAAGAGACACAGCTGTGGTCTCATTCCATGTTTTAATATGGAATTAACAGCAGAATACAAGTAAACACAGTGTAAAGAAAACAAATCACAGTATACAAAATTAAAGACGGCAATAAAGTAATACAAAATACAAGAAAGCAAAAGCAAACTAACCTTTCTCTCACAGCAAGTTGAGGCAAAGTCTGGGTGAGCTTTTCCAGTAAAGTTTTGAAATGTTTTATTTCATCCCTTAAATAGAAAGTGTAGTTCCTAGCTCCACCCCCTCAGTTCACAGATAATTAACCTTAATTGACCTGTTCTAATTTTCATCATCTGTTTTCACCCAGTTCAACCTTTGGGTTATTGGATTCAGTTGGATCCAACCTCAGCAACTTTCAGAAGCTGTGGATCCAGTGCTTTGACTCATCCAACTCCGGCACTGCCCATAATTCCCTCTGTTCCTCCAAAAATACCTCAGATCTCATTTGTCACTTGATCCAGATGGATGTGGTCTTTGAGAGCTATAACTTTTAGGAGGTAAGTGAACTTCTAGTATTTTTTTGCTGAGGCATTCTTGTAGCTAATTCTTTATTTAGCTCTCTTCTTTTTTCATAAATTCTCCCTTATATAGATATATACTTTTACTTACCAAATTTGCACTTCTTCAAATCGGAAATTGCCGACTCCACTTCAGCAAAACATCATTTAACCAAAACCATGGACTACCAAACTGCTTTCCCTGGGAAATGAACCACTTGGCCACCAGGGTGCTCTTTGCTCTTTTCCGCAGTGTAGTGTGATCTTGGAGTTGGTATATTTAGTTAGGGGGGTGTAGAGGGAAAAGCCCCCCCCCACCCTAGACATTCACATCCCACCCCCATCCCCCATTAGGGAAACCACTGTAAACAATTTCTCCAAAGCCAACTTCACGCTTCTTAAGACAGAATTGGCAAACTTCATGACACCCAAGCAGACAGACAATAAAGGTACAACTGCTGAATCCTACACAAATGCACTTTGTAAGCATGGATCGTGCAATTCCTAACAGAACCAAGATGCTATCCTTCAAAAAAAGGAAGCTAATCTGGTGGTCCCCTGCCATAAAGAAACTCTACAATAGAAGAAAGAAACTGTTGCAAAAAAGAGTAAAATCCCATGATTGGAGGAACTCCCTGGTCAGCCTCAGTAAAAAGCTGAGATCCCTCATAAATTCCTCGAAAGCTAGTTACAAAAACAAAATCGCCACTGATTCTAAAGACAACCACAAAGCATTCTATAGCTATGTCAAGAATCTCAATGGCAACACACAGATCTGCTCTGTGTTACAGCACAATGGCATTACATATACAGAACCAACTGATATTGCCAACATCCTGGCAGATAGGTTCAGTGCTAACCTTGCCCCCCTCTCACCCCCTAAAGGGCCCATCTCTATAATGGAAGAATGCAAAGTTCCTGTAATCACAGCTGCACAGATAAAAACCACACTCTCCAAAGCCAAGAACACAGCATCCATGGGATCTGACAATATCCCAGGCTGCATTCTACATGAACTACAGAATGAACTGGCACCCCACCTAAGTACCATGTTCAATCATAGCATCACCTCAGGCTTTGTGCCCACTGAATGGTGCACAGCAAAGGTTATCCCACTCCACAAAGGGGGAGCCACCACGGAACCCAGGAACTCCCGCCCCATTAGCCTGATGAACCTGGTCTGCAAGGCTATGGAACATATCATCATGGAACTTATAAACAATGACACAGGTAATCTCCAAACTCTGGACCCCACCCAGTTCAGGTTTGTAAAAGGCAGACCATGTCTCCTAAACCTGATAGACTTCTTTGAAGTGGTCATCAAAGCCGTAAATGAGGGTAAGGTGGTTCACACAGCCTATCTAGATCTCGCCAAGGCTTTCAACACCATACCCCAGTCTAGAATTATAGATAAACTCACTAAACTAGGTATAAATCCCTATGTCACAAGATGGGTTGGCAACTGGCTCACTGACAGAACCCACACTGTGGAAGTAGCAGACTCCAAATCCAACTTCAGACCAGTGACAAGTGGAGTACCACAGGGTTCAGTCCTGGGACCTCTCCTGTTTGGTATCTACTTCTCAGAAGTACATGCTAAAACAGAAGGTATTTGGCTAATGAAGTTCGCAGATGACTGCAAACGAGGAGCCATAACTGAAACTCCTAATGATGTGGACATCCTACAAAAGGGCCTCACTGAGGCAGATGCCTGGTGTCAAAGCCATGGCCTCAAGCTCAATGCCAAAAAGTGCATTGTCATCCCTTTTGGTAAAAACTCTGTACCCATGAACTACTACATAGGCGGTAGTCTACTTAACACCGAAAGTGTGATAAGAGACCTTGGGATACAGATGGACAGTAGTCTCTCCTTTGATAATCACATCGCCACAGTAGTCAGGAAATCATTCTGCATGGCACACCTCATCACAAAAGGTTTCTCATCCAGGAAAAAAAGAGGTCATTGTTCCCCTCTACTCATCACTCATTAGACCCATTATAGAGTACAATGCCCCTTTTGGTATGTACCTCACAGGACATCTACAACAACTGGAAAGGCTGCAGAAATACCTCACAAAGAGGATTACCATCCTCAAACAGATGCCCTACACAGACTGTCTCAAAAAACTCCAGCTTTACTCAGTCGCATATCGTCTACTCAGAGGCGATCTCTGCCTAACATACAAAGCTATGTCAAACCCAGAGCTGTTGGACATGCTCCACTTAAAGAAATCCCAATCCCTCCAAGCTACACGCTCTAGGGACCTAAACCTTGTCACCACAATAAACAGAACATGCTGGAGGGATAGATTCCTGTCCCAGAGACTTCTCATACTCTGGAACAAACTACCTGTCTATATCAAACAAAGCTCCTCATTAGCACTCTTCAAGAAAAATCTTGATGATTGGATGGGAGATAAGAAATTCATCCCGGGGATCACTTCTGTGGCTCTGCTCGACAGGGGCACAGGGAAATAATTTTCTTGGGTGGCAAAAGCCAGGGTACCTTTTTGGCTAGCCTTATATAGGCCCTAGGGCCAATAGCCTAGTACCTACCTATGAACTTGGGTGGGTTTAATTTCTTTCTGTTGACTTTTTTCCCCTGGTGGCCAAGTGGTTTGTTTCCCAGGGGAAGCAGTTCAGTAGTCCATGGTTTCAGTTGAATGGTGTTTCGCTGAAATGGAGTTAGCAATTTCTGACTTGAAGAAGTGTAAATTCGGTGAGTAAAAGTAGACGCATAATATATATTTATATATGCCAGTGCTTCTGTTCAGGAAAGGGTGTTTTTACAAACCCTTATGTTTTCATCTTGTTGCTGGTCAGTATATTGGACAAGATCACAGTTTGAAGAAGTGTTTGGCCTGTGGCCATAAAATTCCACCACAGGATCTTTACTCTCTGTGTGTCTACTGCCTGAGGGTAACACACTTGGATACTAATTGTAAGGCATGTGCCTGTTTTGGGGCAAGATTGCTTCAGGGATGTAGGGACAAGTTAATCCTAAAAGGCCTACTTCCCAACCAAGCAGGGACTTTGGCTCTAGCTTCCACTTGACAGACTCCTTCCCCAGGTAAGAAAACTGAAAGACCCAAGCCATCCAAGAGGAGAAAGAAAAAGAAGTAGAAAAGAAAGTGTAGAGATTCAGAAAGCGGTCACTGGATCCTACAGAACTTTTGGGTCTGGCACTGAAAATGTCAAAGTGTTCTAATCCAGGTACTATTCAGATCCATTCTCTGACACCTTGTCTACATTTCTCACTAGAATTGGTGAGTCTTAGGCTTCACTCATCCTTCCTGTAGGAGAGGCATTCATCTCAAGCACCTTCATTGGCTTCGCCTTCGAGGTCCTTCCATTCTATGAGGAGCCTTAAGTGGCTGTCAACAGGATGATGGTTCTTCCAGTTGCAGATTCAATTGTCGGTCCTCTCAGTGCTTTACCCTTTGGGCAGCCCAGATACATGTCCATTTGCCTCTCCGTTCCTTTCTCCTCTACATGTCTGACCTCAGAATCCAATGCCCATGGATCTGAGTCTTCCCAGAGCACTGACATTGGAGCCAACAGTCATTTCAACTTCAACAGTATACCTAACTCTCTCAACTCCAATTTTGTAAGAATGAGAAGACTCTCTGAGCCAAAGCCTTGGGCCTGAGATTCAAGGACTGGGTCGACTCCAAAGTTTTCAAATCAGTCTCTACCTCTCATGCCTAGGTGATCAATAGCTTGACTCTGTTGTCAGCCTTTGGGCCGGTGCAGGTCAAAGTGGAAGGTGCCCCTCTTAACTCCTTTCTGGATTGGGGTGTGCTCCCTCAGCTCTAATAGCATCTTTGGCATTCAAGGCATTTGAAAGGATTCTCTCCATACCAAGAAAAGAGATGCCTCTATCATGCTTGGCTCTTTCCCAACCACTAATGGATGCTCCATCTGTCTTCATATATTCCAATTGAATGGGAGAGTGAGCCTCCTTCTACCTTGGGGGGTGCTCACCATGCAACTTCCCAGTCTGATTTTGACCTTTCTGTAGAAGCCCAAATGACCCAGAGTCCTAAAAAAAGAGACATGTAAATGGAGACACTTTGACTTCTCTTCAGAGTCAGTCACTGAAGACACATAATTTGATAAGGGAGAAGGGTCCCCAATATCCACTCTGGAAGAACTTTGGTGATATTCTTGAAATGATGAAACAAGGGGGTTGTTCCACTGATGTGCCTTCTCCTGAGGTGTCTGTATTCCTTGAGGCTTTTGGGGCTGGCTCTTCTACCCCTTACGTGGTGCCACCCACTGATGACCTGATGGACATATTGGCCTAGGGGGCATGGGAGGATCCTGATATGTTGGAGCCTATACCATGAAAGCCAGACAAGATCTTAGTTGCCCTTAAGAACAGGACACAGTAGAAGAAGGGTCCCCCACTAAATGCTATAGTTGTTGTGGCATCCACAAAGAAAGAACTCTCAGAGAAGAGGACATCTGTTCATCTCCGTAATAAGCAGTCCAGAAATCAGTGGAGTCCTAGTTGCCTGCCCCCAAAGTCTATGTCCAAAGTGTCCATACATCTAATTTCCAACACAGCTGATGGTATTATAAAACCAGTAAAGTGGTGTAAAAGTGCTTACCAAAAAAACAAATAAACCAAAAAATAAGCACCCTGGTAGTCAGTCTCCAGTCCATTTTATTGTATAAAAAATCAGTTAAGCGCTTTCATCAAACACAGTTGACTTCATCAGAACAAAGGCCTTTTCTTAAAAAGCAGTTTAAATAGGTTTAAAATAACCATAATTGCTAAAAAACAGCCAATAAAAAACATTAAATTAGCATACATCATGAATATTAATATTTAAAATAATCAGAGTAGGAAAAAACATTAGGTCAATATTATTCACTGTCATATTAGTAAAACAATAAAACAAATGAAGGGACTTAGACTTGTCCTGCTTTTTCTTTTAATACTGGCAGGATAGTCAAGTAATCATTTAACCCTGGATGTACATTTGCAGCCAACCTTAACTGCCACAACAGCTCTTTTTTACACAATACATTTTGCCAACCCCCCCCCCCCCCCTTGAATCTACTTGCACAGTATCCAGAATGGCAAACTTAAACCCAGAAAAACCTTCACACTGTAAACTATGTCTAAACGGGGCATTAGTTTCTCTTTTATTTTTTACATCATATAGATGCTCATATATTCTGGATTTAAGAAGCCTGTCAGTCTTTCCAACATAAAATGAAATGCAGGTATTACATTTCGCAAGATATACTAGTTTGCTGGAAAAACAGTTTCCTTTCCTGAAAAACAAAGTATCAGCATTTTCATTTAGCCAAGGTAATAGAGGTACCCTGTAGAACGTAACGGAAATAACAACATCTACCACAGGGTCTGGTACCATTTAGGATGTTGTTAGCTTCACCATTACTAATTTTCCTTTCTAAAACCAACTTTAAATTAGTTCATATTTTGGTAGAAAAAGTGGAATTTTCACCCAAAACTTGGTACACCTCATTGTTTGTTTTGAAAATACAGACCGAACCAAATGCACGAAAGGAGACAGGGTGCACAGATTAAACCATTACTATAGACTCCAGAACAAGATATCCAGCACCAGCAGAAGTTGCAATTAAATCTTAAAATATATTTATTAGGGCAAACCCAAAAAATCCATAAGCAGCAAACTGGTTTTGGCTGAGTAATAGCCTTCATCAGTGCATTAATGTGAATAGACAATTCCACATGCTTATATAAGAAAAAAAGTCAGAAGAATTGATTGCAATCATCCATTAATTATTTAAGTAATTAAACAAATTAGCTTAACTCATTCAGGCTAGGACTGAATAGTGCACCTAACCTGATGATCCATCCTGTCTCTTTTTGATTTAAAATAGAATGCCATCCTGATTTACATGTCTTGTTACATTCAATTTTGTCCATAATAGTAAATGTGAACTTAGCACTTTTGTGTTTCAAAGTATGTTTGTATAGTGCATTGGATAACCTATGGTTCTTAATATCACTTAGATGTTCACTAATTCTAAATCTGAAAGGTCTTGATGTTTGCCCTACGTAAAACGCAGAGCAAAAACAGGTAGCTAAATAGATTACCCAATCACTACTACAATTCCCAAAACATTTGTTTACAAGCATGGCAATGACCACAGGCTATACAGCCTGACAGTCTATCTCCAAAGTGGTTTGTTGTTTGATCAGCTCAGTGTGATGTTTATAGTGTGTAAAATGTGAGTTAATGGTTCTACCTCTCCGATATGAAAATAAATGAGGTCTAAGATAATTACTTAGTTTTTCATGGGCCATTAGAATATCCCAATGATTATTAATAATGTGTCTAAACCAATTTGTGTTTCATCCAAAGGTAGTTACTAACCTGATGGGTTGTGAGGTTTGTTTTTTGGAAATAGTTTGGTCTCTATATTGCAATAACTGACTTCTGTCCTGTTGGGTCAACAAAACTTCGTGCCTGATTCAAAGATTCTGCCTGATAGCCTCTGTTGAGAAATCTTTTGGTTTTGAAAATACTCCAGTTTTTATTAAGAATATTTTTAACCCCATTGTATAGGGGACTATATTGAATCACACAGGCTTGTTGGAAATCAATATTTGTCCCACCATCTACATCTACACCTGCCTGGGTTTTTTTTTGTTAAACCCCTACCTAAAAGCGGTATATATTTTTTACCCCATTCATCCAAAACTTCTCTCAGAATGGCATCAAAAAATTCACCAGGATAACCCCTATCTAAAAACATTTCCTTCAGCTGTATGAATTCCTTTATTATATTCTCTTTTTGGGAAGTCATCCTGGCTATCCTAATAGCCTGACCTTTAATGATGCCTTTGCTTCTGAAACAGTGGGTGATGGGTGTTATAATGTAAATAGCTATTGCAGAAGGTTTTCCTTATGATATACTCGAGAAATAAAACCTTCTTTTCCTTTTACTATCTTTGTATCCAGATAATTTATTTCCTTATCATAAAAATGGTGGTACTGTTCAAATACTGAATGAAAGCAGGTATAGAGTCTTTTTTACCTCTCCATAAAATAAAAATATCATCCAAAAACCTGTTATCGGAGAGAATCCCTGAGAAATATTCACTTTTGAAAACATATTCCCTTTCCCAGCCCAATAAAACAAAGTTAGCATAAACGGGGGCACAAGCGGCCCCCATAGCTACACCTTTTACCTGCTGAAAATATTGCCCCTCAAAAAAAAGTATAATTATTTTCAAGAATGAGGGCCATGATTTCACATAGCGTGGTAACCTGATCATGTTGTAGGTGGGAACAGATAAAAAGTACATCCTCAAATATCGCTAAACTTTCTTGTTTGGGAATACAGGAAAAGAGATCCTGGACATCAGTAGTCAAAAAAGTAACCCCTGGGGGCCATAATTCTGATTTTAATTGCCCCAGGAAGTCCCATGAATCTTTAACCAAACGTGGTACCCCCTCCACAATATGCTTTATCATTCTGTCTATATAGATAGCTAAATTGTGTGTTTTAGAACCTCCAGCTGCCACTATTGGCCTAAATGGAGGGGCCACAATACTCTTGTGTACTTTTGGTATCCCAAACATAACCGGTACTTTGGGATGTGAATCAGAAAGAAAATCATAAACCTCCTTGGAAATTCTTTGATGTAATACGTATTCATATAAAAAGCTATCAATACGTTGATAAGAAATGTGTATTTGGTTTTGGAAACTTGAGAGTAATTTTCAACATTAAATAAAATTTCCTGCATGACATTGGTATAGTCCTCAGAATTGAAAACTATAATACCCCCACCTTTGTCTGGGGTCATAATTCGAACACTTTTGTCTTCTCTTAGTTCCTGAATAAGCCTCCTTTCCTTGGAGTTAAGGTTGAAAAAGACCCCCCCCCACATCTTATAAAGATCATCTCTAACAGCTTTCTCAAAAATGGCTACCAGGGGATGTAGGGGCGGATTAAATACACTATTTTTCTTAAAAACATTTTTATTTTCTATGGATTTATTGCCCCCATCCTTTTTCCAAAATAAAACTTTCAAATTTAATTTCCTTAAATACAGCTGTACATTTATTAATACCTCTGCAATATCAGGAATTTTGGTGGGGACAAACTTAAACCCTTTAGAAAATAATGTAAAAAATTCATCTGTAATAATCCCATCAGTGTAGTTGTAAATATTGAAACCATAGGCGGTATGGAGAATGTCCTGCCCTCCGTTCCCTAATATTGATACCTCCCTGTCTGCCACTTGGGGAAACCTTTCTGGTATTGTGACACTTTGCTGTATGCAGTTTGTCTCCCTTGCTTCTTGTTTGCTATTCTTTCGGAGCGCCTTAAAACTGGAAAATCCTGTTGATCAGGACAATCCACCATCTCTTATTCTCCAAAATACTTGTTCTCCTCTTCCCCTTCTATACCAGACATGGTCCTGTTATTACCATCAAACTGGGAATGAAACCCACTTTGATCAGAATCTGCATGCCTAAAAACCAGGTTATTATTAGGGTACACTTTACGATTTTTGTTCTTATTTCCATTACATTCTACAGGGTACCTCTATTACCTTGGCCAATGAAAATGGTAATACTTTGTTTTTCAGGAAAGGAAACTGGTCTTCCAGCAAACTAGTATATCTTGTGAAATATAATACCTGCATTTCATTTTATGTTGGAAAGACTGACAGGCTTCTTAAATCCAGAATATATGAGCATCTATATGATGCAAAAAATAAAAGATAAACTAATGCCCTGTTTAGACATAGTTTACAGTGTGAAGGTTTTTCTGGGTTTAAGTTTGCCATTCTGGATACTGTGCAAGTAGATTCAAGGGGGGGGGGGATTGGCAAAATGTACTGTGTAAAAAAGAACTGTTGTGGCAGTTAAGGTTGGCTGCAAATGTACATCCAGGGTTAAATGATTACTTGACTATCCTGCCAGTATTAAAATAAAAAGCAGGATAAGTCTAAGTCCCTTCATTTGTTTTATTGTTTTACTAATATGACAGTGAATAATATTGACCTAATGGTTTTTCCTACTCTGATTATTTTAAATATTAATATTTATGATGTATGCTAATTTAATGTTTTTATTGGCTGTTTTCTAACCAATTATGGTTGTTTTAAATCTATTTAAACTGCTTTTTAAGAAAAGACCTTTGTTCTGATGAAATCAACTGTTTTATGAATGCGCTTAACTGATTTTTTATACAGTAAAACAGCTGATGGTATTGCCAGAGCAGCAGACAGTGGCACCTCTATCCGCTAGCACACCTGGATGGAATTGTGTGACTTTTCAGAAGGCTTTAAAATTTCCTTTAATAATGCCATTTTTTAATTGTTCAACTGTTTTTGGACTGATGGTGAAATAAATGCTCACCAGGAGTTAGCAGGAATGCAAGATCCTGTCTGCCATTGGAATCCACTTCTCCCTTTCTCAGAGGATGTTTTAGGAACCAAAAGGGGGGGAGATGTGATTTCAGAAATCTCAGGGATTCAGCCAAGATGATCCCGTGGACAGATCCTCCTGTGTCAGAAGGGAGAGTAACTTTGATGGACGTCACCCTAGAGGTGGAATGCAGAATCAGGAGTTTTGTGGTGCTTTTATGGTGGAACCCTCTCAGCACCTCTGAAGGGTTGCCTCACTGCCACACACTGGGGGAAGTTGGGGGGTGCTTATCTCTGTACCCTCAAGCCTGACAGGCTGTCACACAAGATACATGGCTGCTGAGGATAATCACCAGAGGTTACACTATTCTCTTGTTTTCCCCTCCTCCTCAAAAGAGAAGAATTCCCGATGTACTATCCAGTTAGATGGAATCTATAGCAACTGAAGTAAAAAAGATTCTAGAAAAAGTAGTCATCCAGCAGGTCTTCCTGACCAGTCAGGATCTGGACTGTATTCCAAGTTCTTTTTAATTCTGAAGAAAACAGGGGACATCAGGCCAATTTCGGACCTAAGCCACTTCAATCAGTTTGTGAAACAAAGTTCCAGATGGTCACAGTTCAGGCCATTCTACCTCTTCTGAGGAAGGATGAATGGATGTGCTCATTAGATCTCCAAGATCCCTACTATCATATCAGCAAGGCAGTTCAAGCGACTTCTAAATTTCCAGCTGGGAGCCAACCATTTTAAGTTCAGGGCACTGCTCTTAGATTTCACCATAGCCCCCAGGTGTTTACCAAATGCATGGCTGTGCTAGAAGAATATCTCAGGCTGCAAGGGTTCTGGGTGTTCCCTTATTTAGATGATTAGCTCCTAACAGCACCAACAAGGGATCTATTGGTTCAGCACAGGGGCTTCTTGCTCCACCTTGCCCACAGTTGGCGATTATAGTCATCCAGGCAAAGAGTCAGTTAACCCCAACACAGCAGGTAGGATGCCACCTGAGTATGAATTGTCAAAAAGCCAAGCTACCACAATTCAGAGTATCATCCCTACATCAAGTAGCTAATCAGGTTCTTCAACACCCTTCTCCTCCTGCAAGACATATTGTCAGGCTACAAGGCTTAATGACCCCTGCTATCACACTGGTTCCTCTTGCAAGACACTGCATGAGAGTTTTACAATGGACCTTGTCAGTTCAATGGTACCTGATGTCTCACCCACTATATTCATGTATTTGCCTCACTCTAATTTTCAGGAATCACATCAGTTGGTGGTTGACCTTTCTAGTCAACATCTGTCCCCATTAAGTGACATTAACCATGGATGCTTCCATTCTGGGAGGAGGGCATTTTGAAGGGAAGACAGTTCAAGGTTCTTGGTCACCTACAGAGGCCAGTCTTCCTATCAATATATCGGAGATGAGGGCAGTCCCAGCATTGCAGACCTTTCAGGACTCCCTCCCTGAGTGTGTGATCTCCATCCAGGCAAAGAACATGACATTAGTCTGGTATATAAACAAGTAGGGGGAACCCGATTGTATCCACTTTGGAAAGCCATGGGAATGTGGAAGTAGGGGATGTCAGCCCATTTCTTTCTCATGGCAAAGCACATCCTCGGACTTCAAATGTTCTAGCAACAAGTTTAGTAGATTCATTGTTCTTCCTTATGAGTGGTCCCTCAATCAGTAGTGATGCAAATATTCAGTTAATGGGGGCCAACCTTGCTGCAATAATTTTGCTTTGTACCTAAACAACAAATGCAGCAGCTACTTTGTGCTGATTCCTCCACAGGCCAGTCACCGAGGGACGCTCTAGTCCACAGTTGGCCTCAGGTCTCCTTTATGCCATTCCTCCCGTACCGCTTATAATGAAATTTCTTCAGAAAGCCAGAAGGTACAAGGTCAGAGTTATCCTCATTTCCCCCTTTTGGTACTGGCAGATTTGTTTTCCCTTCCTCTGGCCTTATCTAGTACATTTAGCCTGGATGTTGGACCATACCTCTCAACCTGGAATCATCAAAAATCTGGACAAGGCCCATGAAAAATAGGTACAAATCTGTACGTTGATTAACATAAAATTTGCATACATAATTACATAACCCCACCCACCCCAATGAAATTGTGGGATAACAACTTTCAAATGCAAACTGAACAGGCAACCAAAATATGGCACCAGAGCCCCCCTGCAGCCATTCCAATGTCCCATCACATGGCTATTTCACCCCATTTACCATAAATCCTAATGTGTGCATACTGCTTTACTTCTACAATCATTATTTGGATTTTATTTTTACATTTTATAGCACAAACATGAATAAGTACCTGCGAAACAAAGCAATACTATCTCACAATGAAAATAAACTTGGCATTAAAACTCCTCTGCCCCTGAAACAGCATTGAAACCCACACCACATCCAAAGAAAATGCATCTGGCCAGTGATGGATAAAGATTACCTCTGGACTGATTTCAAATCATAGGCCCCTTTTACACAAAACAAGAAACACACATGCATTCTTTGATACACCTTCCTGACTTCATTAAATTATATTCCTTGTATAATACAGGCAAACCTCATTTGACAGCACAGATTACAGCTAGAGGTTGGTATCAGTCCTCATTTTGTACTCTTGGAATTGATTTCTCCAACCATCGTTTTCTTCCTGTATGGCTCTAAGCAATAAGGGCTGTGTTGTAATATTGAATTGCAATACTACTGAATGCCAAAATATCGCCAAACAAAATGGATTTTGGTCAAAAAGTTGCTAACACAAAAACATTTTTTTGCAGTGGGCAAGCCTGCTACATCCTCCGCTATCCATGCATTTTATATTTACCAACTCTGACATCAATCTACACTGGGAAAATAACAAATACCAGCTTGTCTATTAAAAGCTGGTTCAATGTTTTATGCAGCAATATTCTGCCATTTGAATTTGATGTTATGGTAGTATGAGTTTACAACAGGGACCCCTAAGTAAAACAAATGACCAATGTTCTTGCATCATCACTGACAATTAGCACATCTGCTTAGTAAATTTACTATATTATAAATAAATACAGATATTCATACCATTACTGCATGAAGTATTTCTAGTTAATGTATTAATGTTGACAATGAACCCCTTTCCTGAGGATAGTCCTTATTCAGCCATTATGTCTTGCAAACATAATGATAATTATCATGTTGTCTTTGACAAAGGAATTCTTAATGCTGTAATAATCACAAAATAGAAAAAAAATGAAGGATCACATCTAGAAACCTTTAATGTGGTATAAAATAGTACATAAATTCTTCAACAGTTTGTATTACATTTACTAGCAAACTACACATTAACCTACATTTAGTTAGCATGTTGAATGACCCACAAAATCTCATGTTTCAGCAGCTAATGCCCTACTTTGGACATATGCAATTGTGAAACTCTAATACAAAAGGTTGACTTGGTAAGTGTTAGGTTTCTTTAAACGTATTATGTTGATGCTCTGATGTTTACTTTTTAATCCTGGTCCAGAGTTAAAGTATACACTGTCTTATGAATGATTTTACACTAGACATTTAATATTCACAGTAAAATGATTTGCAAGAATAGAGATGCCTGGTATTACAGGTAGTCTGAATTTCTTACACACAAATAAACGGCTGGTAGTAATATAATTTAAATGTGATTTACTCTGACGGAATTGAGTAAACCGGGTGTGCCATACGAGGTATCATACATTGAAACTAGCCTGTCAACTCAGTGGAATAAAATTTAACAAAGTTGTGTGCAACTGTGCATAAATTTAACCTTCCAAACATTTCCCCGAGATAAACGTAATCTTGTGCTGCTTCATAGAACATCTGTTCATAATATACATGGCATCCTTTTTATGAACACAGTCTCCACATCTGAAAACATTTTCTAATTTATTTTAGGACTTACCAAAGTCCAGCACGAACGGCAGCAAAGCCACAACCCACAAAGCAGCTCGGGCAAGCAAGTTAAGCAACAGCCATTTGGCAGCATAGTCCCAGCAAGTCCCTTCCGAATCCTCTCACAGGCAGCAGCAGAGCAAAAATGAATGGGAAGGAAAGTAGCTTAATTTAAGTCCCTCTCACTAGCGTTTGGCGGCAAAGCAGCTTTTCAAATTATCGGCAGCAGCAACTGCTCGCAGCCAGCCGGAAATGATGACGTGAGCTCAAGGAGCTCAATTCCGACTGGCTGGTAGTGCTGACGGAACTGGCGTCATCACGCACGTGATGACGTCAGCTCCGACAGCGCGAAAATTAAAAAAAAAAAGCAAAGAAATCGGAAATGAAGGGGTGCCACTCGGGAATCGTGGCACCCCTTCATTTGGACCCCAAAACTCGGGAAAAACCGAGTAATTCGGGACGGTTGGGAGGTCTGTGTTGGACATTCATCAAAATCTTCTGAGTCATCCCTCTGGGCAGCTTTACCCAGATATGAAATCTTTGAAATTAACTGCATGGTTTCTCCAATTCTAATAGTGGTCAGAGACGCCAGGCTTTCTTCTCTGGTGGTCCATGTTTTATTTGTCTCATAAAAGCCAACTACTGGACAGGTTTATTTACCAACTGGCGGTTTATTATATGGACCTCTTCTAAGGGAACAGACCCTTTTTCAGCCTGTCTTCCATCTATCCTAGATTTCTTGTCAGATCTTTTCCAAAAAGGCTCCATTTTTTCAAGGTACAGTTAGCAGCCATTTCTAATTTCCACATCGGGCAAAATCAAACTCCTATTGGTTCCCTAAAGATTTCAAAAGCTTTTCTGATGACAGCCTACTTTCTGACATCCACTGTTAGGGATCCAGTTCCTCTGTTGGACATTAGCTTTGCAGAAAAATATTATGTCTTATGTTTATTCTTCACTAAATATTCAATAATTTGTAATTTCTTCACAAACAAGTCAAATAAAATGTGTATGCTTTGTCTATATCAAAGGAAAGCTGAAAAACAGATACAGAAGTATGCAAGGTATATATTTTTATATGATTTAAGTAGTAGCCTTATATTTTTAAGTGCCTTGCAACTGCAGTCTCTCTATTAGGAAACAAAGTAAAAGCTGAAGGAGTTAAGGGAGGTTATGTTATGTTCTGTTATGTTATGTTGAAAAGTCCAGTTTCAGAAAGCTAATGAATTGTGGCAGTTATCTGTGGAAACTGGATTAATTAACAGTTACCCTCTGGCCTCCTCAGGCTGGGGGATGAGTCTTTGCAAGGTTTTCTGTGAGATAGTGTAGACAGGTGATACAAGGCTGAAGGACAGTAAATTTTAACACGTGGCCCATGTTTAAAGTGCATATTTGTGAAGTGTTCGAGTGAAGCTCTAAGTGAGAAGCACGAGGGTTTAATGCACTTTAAAATACTCCAATTTGCTAAAAGTAATGCAATGTCAAAATTCTGCATGCATGCAGCTGATAATAAAGGCATTATTATACATACATATGGTGTTTTATCTTTGTTCCTTGAGACCAATTCTGAAGATTTCAGCAGATAGTCTCCCAGCGCTGTTTAAGGAATAAACAAGGACTTTGCACATCCTGAAGAGTCATTCTTGACTGAGTAAAAAGGTAAAATTCTTTGTTATTTAATCTGTAGTTTAGCATTACTATCATGCTTTCTGCCTTAACTGAAGCCCCCTTTGAGACTGCAGCCACACCCTTTTCCTGGTGGCCATTACTTTTGCAAAGAGGATTTCGGAGTTTCAAGCATTATCCTTTAAGCCTCTATACATGGTCTTCCATAAGGACTGGGTATCTTTGAGAATGAACCCAATTTTCTTCCAAAGGTGGAATCTGAAAATAACCTCAGTCAGACTGTCAGTATGCCAGTATTCTTTCCAAGATTCTGTAACAAAGGAGAGTATACTCTACATTTCCTAGATGTTCATAGGATCATAGGAAGTTACTAGGCTACTAGCCCTCAGGTCCTTACAAGCCTAGCCAAGAATTTAGCCCATATTCTGACATGTCAGCACCCAATGACACTGTCCAGCAGGGACACAGGTGGAATCCCAGGGGTGTATTTTCTGTTCCCCATCCAGTTATCCAGGTTGTGCTTAAAAAGGGTTAATGAGGTACTCTGCTTGACGTGGAGAGGGTGTCTATTCCACAGAAGGGGGAGTCTCTGGGATTCAAATCTGTCCTACCAACAAGTCCTATTGGTGTCACAGACCAGGTTGAGGTTGTGTGTGCAGGTTACTCGAGTGGAGCTAGACTTGCGGATATGCAGCAGTCCCATCAAGGCAGGGTCTGAGATTGTTTGTATGCCAGACATAGGTCACCTCTGAGGAGTCTCTATGAGACTGGGTAGAGGGACAGGTCCTTTAGCCTATCTGTGCAGGGTAGGTGTTTGAGGCCCTGAATTCTCCTGGTGAGGAACCTCTGTGGTCTCTCCAGCTGCTGCATGTGCTTTGTGAGGTACATGCAGAAAGGGGCATTGTATTCAATAATGGGTCTTATAAGGGAAGAATACAGAGATGTTATGACAACCTCGTCCCTGGATGAGATACCCTTACTAATGAGGTGGGCCATGTAGAAAGCTTTCCATACAATGGAGACAATATGGTGGTCAAAAGTCAGTTTGCTATCAATCTGGGTGCCCAAGTCCCTCATGACCGATTGCATGATTAACCAACAACTCATATTTTATTTACATAAGACTAAGGATTTCAGAAAATCTGATCAGCTTTTTGTTACATTTTCTAACATGAAAATTGACCAATGTGTATCGAAAGTCACTCCATCTGGGTGGCTTTCTGACTATGTAATGTTTGCGTATGAAAAACTGGGACTATCCTTAACTAACAAACCAAAGGCTCATTCTGAAAGGGCAATAGCTACTTCTGTTGCTTTTATGGGGAGAGTTCCTACTGACAAGAGTTGTGCTGCAGCTTCTTGGTTTACTGTGCACACTTCTGTGTCTCACTACATGCTAGATATAAAGTCCAGATCCCGTACATCCTCTGGTCTCGCCATTCTCAGGAACATTTTTCCTTGATACCTCTCAGCGTTTTGGTAGCTTGGGAATCTGTCCTAAAGGTTGAATTGGATGAAAGCAGACAATACTGGATACAAAAGTTATGTACTTAGCATAAAGCTATATCTGTGCTTACCTGTTTTTATCTGGTTCAACATCCCTCCCTCCAACCCCCTTCCTATATTGCTCCTTTTTGCTCCTTTTGAATAGATGGACCTCACCAGTGGTCTTGTCCTTGGACAACCTTTTGATTGGTGTTACTCATATTAATTCCACTTTTCTTAGTCGATCTTATATAGACTAGTCTGCACATGCTGATTGTCAAATAATTTTTCTGGTTATGAGAAGGCAAATTCGATCTGAGGTATTGTGGGGGAACAGAGAGAATTATGGGTAGGGATGAGTCAGAGCCCTGGATCCAAAGGTTTTGAAAGTCGCCAAAGTTAGATCCTGTCAGATCTGATAACTGAAAGGTTGAACCTCATGAAAATAGGACAACATGGATCCAGCATTATGGTCAGCACATAACTTTTATTTTCGTCTGCAACCCTGAATCATAGTTGTATTTTATATGTATGTGTTTGCATGAAAGAAAAAGAGTTTAGAACCATCAGAGAAATGCAGTTTAATTTGATTTTAATACCTATTGGCTACAGTTTAGGACTGTAAAAATGAACTTCCCTGAAACATCACTATAGGAATCATTGTTTATTTGCCCTGAGTATGAATTCATAAGAAAATATTATCAGCTGTTAAGTGTAGCTATGCTCAAAGACTTCTGCTGAGTGGCATGCCCATGCAGTACGTACTGTACGTGTGATTATTGTACATACAAAATACTAATCTTCTTTTATATTTTAACTTCATTGAAGAATAACACGAATGTGAGCAGAAGTAATTACATTATAATATATGTTTTAAATTACCTTTTAATCATAGTGTCATTCATTTGACGGTGCCATTCATTATCACTGAAACATCTTTGAACTCTAGTGAATTATATCCCTAGTATGGATAATGCTCCTTTCTTCTAAAACTAGTTTTATTCGACAATGCATGATTTCTGATAGTAATGTTTCCATAGTTGCTGCTAATGAAAGTTATGCTAATTACTAAAATGTGCTTCATCTCCCTCCCTCCCTCCTAAATTTAGCCTCTGAAGGAAACTTCTCATTTGTGTTCAAGATAGCATCTTGGTTGCCAAATGGACTTGGAACAGTGACCTGACTAGGTCCTTCAGAGAATGTCTTCCACTGGGAACACTGCAATACTAGCATATTTCTGACTCAGTAGTATTAAATGAAATCACTCATCCAACCCCTTTCTGGCCATAAATCTGTTCTGTCATCCCTTTTGGAATGCAGTAATATTTGGGCTTTACTTTCTGGAACTCACTTTGAGAGCAGTCTGGTCTGCCACTCCTCCTAAGATATGATAGGACTACGTCATCTTCCTCAGGAAATGGTAATTTTAGTAATTTTTCTTATGTTGCTGCTCTGGTCATACACAAGTCTTGGCATTAAGATTTTGGGTTCTCACAGCTGCATTGCTGGTATTTGTGTTGCTGCTCTGGTCATACACTAGTCTTGGCATTAAGATTATGGGTTCTCACAGCTGCATTGCTGGTATTTGTGTTGCTGCTTTGGTCATACACTAGTCTTGGTGTTAAGATTCTGGGTTCTCACAGCTGCATTGCTGGTAACTGTCATCACTTCTGCGGTACATTCCTGCACAGCAGAAGATTCTTACACAGTCACATGGATCATGATTGGCAAAGTCCCATCTACTTATTGAATACTGCCTAACTGATTTGGTTTCCTTTTCCATGTACCCTGTCTTACATTGAAAAAGAAAAAGGGATATCTTACATTCAAAGGAAAATATGAAGGTGGCACTGATCAATGTTAACAGACTAAACAAAAAACTTCACTCCCTACAAGCACTTCTCAGCCTGATGGAGGTAGATGTCTGTGTAGTGACTGAGACATGGTGTAAAATGGTGGACAGCACTCTGGCTGTGCAGGGCTATAATGCCTTGTATATGTTTAGGCCACCTACTGCACAGGCGGGGAAAAGGTAGAGCTGTCTCAATCTTCATCCAGAAGAAATTCAGATATAAGATGGTTAAGCAGCAGATGCACTAGGATTTCTTTACATCCAAATAACCATCAGAAAGGTTCAATACTTTGCATATTAGCTAGCTATAGAACTCCTATGATCCAAGAAAGCCACAATGCCTATTTACAGGAGCTAGAATCATTAAACCCAATATCATTTTCTTAAGTGATCTAAACTATCCAACTACAGACTGGGAAACCTGCACCACCACTAGTGCACAAGCACAGAAATTAATGGACTTTGTCAGTACAAATGCCCTGGAGCAATTACTCAGACTACCCACTGTGTGGAACAGCACTGTGGATCTTATCCTTACTAATATGGGAGCATCTTGCACAATCCCTTGTGTATCTCTGTCACTTGTTAATTCTGACCATAAAGCCATCTCCTTTGAAATAAAATTGAAACCAGAGACCTCTTCCACCCAAGGTACCTTTAGAAATTTCTCTAAGACAAGCTATCCATTCCTAAGTGATACATCGGCAAGCTTCAAATCCCCACCAAACCCAGTTAAGGCTACTGAATATGCAGAAACGTACACCAGCACACTATACCATCATGTAAACAGCTGCAGAGGTGCAGCTGTATCCCACAGAAACAAGTGCAGGGCAAACCTTAGTAACAAACCCGCATAGGGGAACCACAATATCAACAAGCATTATAATAAAAGATAGAAAATTTTGACCAAAATTAAGAAGAGCAATTATCAGAATGATAGACACTTCATCATTGAAATAAACAACTCAGGAGCTTAATAAAATTCACCAAAGCAAAGTTCAAGGCTAAAGCCAAAGACTATCACAAGGTCTATTTTACTCATTTTCGAAATCTCAGAAGCACAGTGCAGCGATGGGCTGAGGTGATTGTGAACAATGTTACCTGCACAATGGGCTGAGGTGATTGTGAACAATGTTACCTGCACAAAGGGCTGAGGTGATTGTGAACAATGTTACCTGCACAATGGGCTGAGGTGATTGTGGACAATGTTACCTGCACAATGGCCTGAGGTGATTGTGAACAATGTTAAGTGCACCGAGGCTGAAAATATAGCAAAGCTACTGACTGATAAATTCAACTCTAACTGTACCCCTTTCTTCTCTCCATCTGTCCGACAAGATATACCTCAAACTAGCTTGCCTCTAGCTATCAGACAAGACCAAGTCCTAAATGAGGTATTAAAAGATAAAAATACTGCAGTGATGGATCCTGACAACATCCCTGGATGCACCTTAAATAGCACAAGTACAGTTTAGCCTTCACCCCTCAACAACATTGTTCAACCTCAGCCTCCATATGGGTTTTGTGGCAAGTGAGTGGAGAATAGCTACAAACATTTCCCTGCATAAGGGAGGTCTGTCCACAGACCCAGGTAATTACAAACTCATGAGTCTGACCAGCTTGATATGCAAAACCATGGAAAAACATCATAGGGAATCTCCAAATGCTCAGTCTGTCTCAGTTTGGCTTCATAAAGGGCAGGTCATGCTTACTGAACCTGGTGGACTTTTTTGAAATGGTCACCAAAGCAATGGATGAAGGTAAAATGGTACACACCACATATCTCAACCTGGCCAAAGTCTGACACAGTCCCCTATTCTGGTATAATAGAAAAGCTAAATAAACTTGGAATAACCCCCTACATCACCCACTGGTATGCCAACTGGCTCACAGGACACAGAAGATCAAAATAGGGGAAATTGCTTCTACAAAGAGACCAGTCACCAGTGAAGTCCTCGATGGCTCTGTGCTTGGATCTCTCATGTTTGACATCTAATTCTCTGAAGTAAAAGCCAATACCAAAGGGCTCTAGCTAGCTAAGTTTGCAGATGACTGCAAGCTAGAAGCCCACACTGAATCCCCAAATGACTTAGCCATCCTGCAGAATGGTTTGATGTTCTTCTATATCACTGTTGCAGTATTCTTGAAAGAAAGAATGTCCCATCCCAGGCAGCCAGTCACATGGCTAGTACTGAAAAGCTTGAAAAGGATCTTGTTTGCACTGTACATCCAATTTATGCTCTTCACACAGAGTGTAGGGCATAAAAGGGGCATACAAATGCAGCTACCCAAAACTTTTCCCGTCAGTTCGAATGCTGTTCGTGCCAGTTGTTTTGAACATTTTGTTGCTGTTCTGTCTCTTAGAATACCAGATAAGTGCCCCATTTTTTTTCTTTTAAAAATTTCCTTCTTAGTCTTATATTTTTCATAACTACTTAGAGTTCATGTCATCCAAGAGGGGAAGATGTCAGTGTGGGAGGCAGATTCCTCATAAGGATCGTCATGATCAGTGTTTTTTTTTTTTTTTGGGACACTTCCCACGACCATACCGCTTGTAGTATCTGTAAGGCATTTGTACCTAAGACATTCTGAAGCCATTTGTCTTCCCTGGTCATTTATTTTGAAAACCAATGGTTCAGACAGTTAGCCCAGGGTACCATGGCAGAATCCTTTAACCCCAAGATACTCCTGTTTGGTAAGAAGAAGGCAAAGAAGTCTAGGACAGATTCGTTGGCTGTCCATCCTCCAACAGACATTCCTCTAGAAGCTGGTAATAGCACTGTAGGTCATTCAGTGTTTCCTTCGGATTCCTGTGCCATGACCCCATTGGAAGCTGGCATGGATCCATCTTTTAGCATGCCCTCTGAGGCTTTGCAGACATCTGCTACAGACATTGAGGGGGAACGGTTTACTATTAAAATGTCGAACGGCACTACGTCAACTGTACTATAGTCGAACACAGAAGTTCAAAAATAGTAATGTTGACGTCAAAAAAACAATCTAGGAATGGTTTTAACATGGGTCGAGGTATGTGTTCAGTATTAATCAGAACTATAAACATCTCCCCTACCTCGACCCATGTTAAAACACAGTCCTAGATTGTTTTTTTGTCATCGACATTACTATTTTCGAACTTCCGTGTTCGACTATAGTACATTCGATGTAGTGCCATTCGACATTTCAATAGTAAACCAGGGGGAACCATGGTTGATGATCTCAGAGGGTCCTAGAGGGATTCCACAGCTATTGGTCAGAGAGGAAGTTCCAGGTTTTCTTCTTGAGTCTCGCCAAGGGTCAGAACTTCTGGTATTTGTTAAGGCTGATGGTCCTTCTAAGAAATGACAAAAACTGAAGCATGTTTCACCTTGTCCTATGGATAATCAAATGGAGTGTCAGGAGTTTACTTAGGGCTTATTCTCTACCTTAATGGCTCTAAAGCCTCCTCAAGAGGTTTCAGTACCCACTCTTCCTTGGACCTCTTCCCCTTCAAAACAGTTTAGGGAACCAGATTCCTCGGATGAAGATTCCCTGTTTGGTGAGGGGTCTTTGTCCTATTCTTCAAAGACGCCTTCACCTTTGCTTATGGTTCTGATGCAGAGGAGTCTGTTGACCCCAAGTCTCATTCTGAGGAATTGTCCTTTGAGGGTACAATTGCCAGGATGATGGAATTCTTTAAGTGGGATTCTTCTCAAGTGTCGGATATTCAGAGAAGATATTATGAGTTGCTTCAAGTGGATACTCCTAAACTATTTGCAGTTCCTCCTGTGTTGGCTGCCTGTTAGCTACTTTCATTGCTGCCTCCAGGTCTCCTGATTCTCACCCTCCTCCTCCTAAGACACCTGATTGGTGCTATAAGGTTCCTGAGGACTGTCTATTCTTATTTAAATGTCCTTCTGCTGATCCTGCTGTGGTGCCAGTCTCTTCTGACAAACTTTCTAAACTTTTGCCCTCTTCCAAACTTTTGTCTTCTGATAAGGATAGCAGGGCAATGGAGAGGATTGGCAAGAAAGTTTACACTGCTTCACTTTGGCCTTTAAAGATATTAATTGCTAGACCCACATGACCAGTATGCTCTGGCCTTGGTAGCTCAGGCTTGTCTGGGTATCTCTGCCCTCCCTGATTCTGATGGCAAATCCTCTGCCTTATCTTTTTTAGGTTCTTGGTGTCATCTCTAGTCTCTTCCTGAGGACATTAAAGCCAAGTTGTTGGAGGTTGCTTTGGATAATACTCATCTTTTTGGGACTGCTGCTGCTGACTTAAGTCTCTCCATGAGAAAGGCAAAACCTTACAAGAAATTAAACATATTTTTGCCTCTCCTATCCCTATGTTCCAGAGGAATTATCCTTCAAGATCTGCTTCTGTTTGCAGGTAATCCCTCCAGACCTCTAAAGGCAGGAGTGGTGGGAGACGGGCCCCCTCTGCTAAGGCTTCTCAGAATTCGGTGGCCCAGAAGCCTGCCTCATTTGGTAAGCTTGCTTCTTTTTGACAATTTTCCCACCCTCCCTTTAGACCAGGTTCCTTTGTACTTTTGGATTTCCCTTTGTCTTCCAAATTGGTGTCTCATAACTTCAGAATCTTGGGTTATTTTTAGCATCCATCAGGGTTATTTCATGGTATGGAAATCTCTCCCTCCTATTTTTGGGATTCCTCAACCTCCTCTAGAGCAACTTCCTCATTTCCCAGAGGTTCTAGCATTCCTGTTGAATCAAGCAATCATTCAAGCTGTCCCCCCTTCCAAGTGGGATGGGGTTTTTATTCCCGGATGTTGCTGGTTCCTTGAAAGGAAGCCACATGGAGACCTATTTTGGATCTTTCTTGGCTCATCACCTTTCTCAAGATCCCTTCTTTTTGGATGCTTACTCTTCAAACTCTGTTTCCTCTTTTAATACCCCAGGCTTTTCTGGTGTCCTTGGATTTGAAAGATGCTTATTTTCATATCCCTATTCACCCACTTTGCAGGAAGTTTTTACGTTTCTCTGTGTCTTCCTCTCATTTTCAGTTCTCTGCTTTGCATTTGGCCTCTCTACTGCCGCAAGGGTATTCACAAAATGCCTAGCTCCTGTGATTGCCTTCTGCAGGCTCCAAGACATTTAGATTTTTCCTTATCTAGATGGCCTGTTGCATAAGGCACCTTCTCCCAGTCAGTTATTGCAGGATCTGCAGGTCACCATCTCTCTTCTTCAGAGTCTGGGGTTCACGATCAACTTTCAAAAATCCATCCTGCCTCCCTTTCAGAATTATGTGCCAATGGTGGCCTCTCTTCCACCTCCAAAGATATTGTCATTGACAACCTTCTTTCAGTCTCTTCTTCCCTTGATTTCCATGCCAGTCAGGGAGTTTCTTCAGGCCCTAGGATTCACGGAAGTAGAGAAAGAGGAGGGATTCATGGTCTCTTCTATTTTGATGCTTCATTTGCCAGACTGCATATGCAGAAGCTTTAGTGGTACCTCAAGTCAGTTTGGCTGCAGCATCGTCACCCTCTGGCTTTCAATGTACCTCTCCTTCCCTGTCTCAAGAAAGAATTTGAGTGGTGGATTTGACAGTTCAGTCTCAACTCAGGCCAGCCCTTTCATCTTCCAATCCTTCTCAGGAGCTGTTCACTGATGCCTCGGATATGGATTGGGGGCATCTTTTGGTCACCTGAAATTTCAGAATCTTTGGCCTACTTATGAGAAAGCAGACAATTTCAACATCAAAAAGATGAGGCCTCTGATTGTGGCCCTTCAGGCTTTTCACCCCGGTTTACTATCAGAATTGCGAACGTCACTCGGTCGAACGTTGTATAGTCGAACGCATAAGGTCGGAAACACAAATGTCGAAGGCAGTATAATCAATCGGGAACGGTTTTACCATGGGTCGAGGTAGGGAGGATGTTTGTAGTAGGGTATTATACTGTACACCTACCTCGACCCATGGTAAAACCGTTCCTCGATTGATTATACTGCCTTCGACATTTGTGTTTCCGACCTTATGCGTTCGACTATACAACGTTCGACCAAGTGACGTTCGCAATTCTGATAGTAAACCTTTCACCCCATGTTCTCTACAGACCCATTGAAGGTGTACACAGACAACACTACAGTGATGTGGTATGTCAACAAGCAGTGGGGCACAAAATCTTACCTCCTCTGCAGGATGGCACTTCAGTCTTGGGATGTGGCTGTCAATTATAAGTTAACTCTTCAGGCAGTCTACATTCCTTCAAAGCACAATCTGGTGGACTCTCTGAGCAGGTCCATAACACAGACTCACAAATGGATGCTTCACAGAGACATGTTTCTGGGCATTGTCCATTGGTGGGGTATTCCTCAAGTAGATCTTTTTGCTTCCCCTCTGAACAGGCAGCTTCCTCTCTTCTGTTCCAGAGTGCCAAACCATCTGGCCTGGAAAATGGATGCCCTTTCATTTCCATGGAAGGGCAGGTTTCTTTATGCTTTCCCTCCTCTTTCTCTACTTCCATGAGTCCTGCAGAAGATTCAGCTGGACTCTTTGAATATCTTGCAAGTGACTCCCTTTTGGCTGCAACAGCACTGGTTCCCCCTCTTAATGCTTCTGGCCAGGGGCAGTCATCACAAGTTACCTCACCAGTTGGATCTCCTCACACAGGACAAGCGGGTCTCTCATTCATCCCAACTTGTCCACTCTGCAACTGACATTGTGGGTGATAGGGTTTTGATCCCTTTCCAGCACCTCTCTTCTGAGAATATGCTCAGGGTTTTACAGGAGACAAGGAACCCTCAACCAGAAAATCTTATATATCCAAATGGAAAAGATTATTGGTCTGGTGCCATGCTCATAACCAAGGACCCTTTTTCAGTGGGGGTCCCTTTGATCCTCTCTTATTTGTTTGAGTTGCTCCAGTCTGGCTTGACCTATTCTTCTGTGAAGGCCCGTTTGTCAGCCATTTCTGCTTGTCTGCCTTTGACTCCTCCTTTGACTTCTCATTTAGAGGTCAAACAATTTCTTAAAGGTGTCTTGCTTATTAGGCCTCCAAGAAAACCTATTCCTCCTCCTTGGGACCTTAATTTTGTTTAGGAAAATTTGACGTGGGCTCCTTTTGAGCCTGCAGTTTCTGCTTCTTTACAATACTGTACCTGGAAGACTGTTTTGTTGCTTGCTCTTACTTCTGATCAAAGGGTTTCTAAGCTTCAGGGCCTTATGGTCATACCTCCTTTTTTGGTTTTTCACAGGGACAGAGTGCCCGTTCGTATTCCTCCTTTTATACCCAAGGTGGTGAATGAGTTGTCCTTAAATCACTTTGTACAACTACCTTCTTTTTTCCCTTTTTCTCAGTCTGCTACTGAGAGGTTCCTGCATACCTATGATTTGCACAGACAGCTGAGGTACTATTTGGATAAAACTAAGACTATTCAAAAGTCTGATCAAATTTTTGTTTCCTTTCATCCCAGGTCTTTGGGTTTGGCTGTTTCTAAACAAACCATCTCCTCCTGGATATCAATTTCTTTTTGTTATTCTTTTTATGGCAAGTCTCTGCTTCTGTTAGAGCTCATTTTACTAGGGCTGTTGCCTCTTTTGGTGCCTTCTTCAAGGGGTTTTTGTGAAGCTGCTACTTGGTCTTCCTTGTGTACCTTTACTATGCATTATAAGTTGGATATGGTTTCTATGACCAGAGCAGGTTTTGCTGAAACCATTTTATTTGGGTTTGTTGAGGGCTCTTCTCAGCATTCCACCTCCCATTCTGTTTTTTGAACTTTTTTTGCTCTCCCTTCTTTTAAGAATACTGCAACAGTGATATAGAAGGACGTAGTACAGTTGTATAAAATCATACCATAACAGCAGATGTCCTTCTCTTCACTGTAGCAGTTTTCTCTCCCTCCCTCCAACCTCCTCTTCTTTATTCTGCCCTTTTTTTCCTTCTGGATGTGCATGGACTCCTTTGTCCTATGAGGATTACTTCCTCCTGGGGCAATTCACTTCTGGGTAGTTGCATCTGTATGTCCCTTGTATGCCCTGTGTACTGTGCGAGGAGCATAAATGGGACATATAGCTCAAACATGAGCCTTTTCAAACTTTTCAGTACTGGCAGAGTGACGGGCTGCCCAGGATGGGACATCCCTTTTTTCAAGACTACTGCAACAGTGAAGAGAAGGACATTTACTGTTATGGTAAGATTTTACACAACTGTACTTTCCAGGTAAATAGCTAGCTCCAAATAATGGACTGAAACTAAATACCAAAAATGCATTGTCATATCCTTTGGGAAGTCATCCACCACAGTGAAATACCACACTGACAATACATATGCCCCGAAGAGTTGATGCAGTTGTTTGGGATTTGGGAATTTAAGTGGACAGTGACCTAAATTTTGACTAACATGCATCCACTGTCATAAGAATGTTCTTCCATGTTGTACAGCCTGTAAACAGAGATATTGTGTCCAGATTTAGGGATGTCATTGCCGCCCTCTATTCAGCTCTCATTAGGCCATTCATTGAGTATAATGCCCCCTTTGGCATGTATCTGTCCAAACATATGCGCAGCAACTGGAATGCACACAAAGATACCGTACTAAAAAGAAAAACCCTGAACAATATGTCCTACATGTACCACCTCAAAGCACTGCCACTATATATGGTGTCTTACAGACTATTAAGAGGTGACCTGAGTCTGGCATACAAAGCATTCTCTGACCTAATAATGATGGACCTATTGCGCATCAGCAAGTCAGATTGCATCAGAAGTACTCAATCTACAGATCTAAACCTCTTATGTAACATTAGAGGGACAGGTGTGTCTCTTAGAGGATACCATTGCTCTGGGACACACTTCCTATCCATGTTAAACAAAGCTCATCCCTGTCAATATTTAAGTACCAGTTGGATCTATGGATGGGAAACAAAAAATTTACCATAGGGCTGCTCCCTGTACTACTAATGCACAGAGGCAGCTACTAAATGCTTTATCCGATGCATGGGTCCCCTCAAATTATCTACGATATTGAGCCCGGTTATTCTTACTACAGGCAATATGTAATTATCAGCCATAGGATAGGTAATGCCAATCTAACACCAAATGAGATATGTTAATTTGAGCGCCAAAAGGGGAAACTGGCTAGGCTTAAAATGGCCTGCAAGGGCAGCTAGCCTCGTACTTACCTATGAACACATGAACCTATTAGTAGTGCACCCTTGAGTCTTAGTCCTTAAAATAATTTATCCCATTTACTAGCATTGATAGCCTCTGGTCAAGTTGAATATCTAATTTTTGCTAGCCACACTATTCCAAGCAGTTTTTATTAACTTTACAACTTATTTGAACCGTTTTTTTGAATTCTGATATTGATTGCACTTTAACTGATAGTTTTTAAGTGTTTTTCAACTGTTAAACTGTTGAGGGCTACACACTCAAGTGCAATAGCATTTTTTCTGCTTTAAAAGTGTTTGTTTTACTGTATCTGTTTTAATTTCTGAAAACAAAAAAAGTCCTATCTCTCTACTCGTTTCGCACCTTTCCATAATCAGTAGAATCCGGTCTTCAGATTTTTCTGAATTCTGGGCTGTTTTGTAGTTTCTATGTTGCCCAGATCTTACTAAGATAGAAGGAAGCTTCTCTGTTCATCAGTGAGAATGGTGAGCTTTGAGCAGCCTATCTGTCACTGGAAGAGTGGTTTCAGCTCAGAGTCTGTAGTTTTATTGTCCATTTTGAGCTATTTCTATCCCTTTCATCTTTCTGTTCAAAAACACGTGCTTGCATGGTTTTTGCACTTATATTACCTCAACAAGATCCTGCCTGGGTGTCCTGCAGAGTTCTACAGCAGCAGAGAGAGAAAAGGGAGACTTTGAGTGGATTAAGTACTTCTGTTTTGCTTTTTATTGCTTATTTTCGCTAGCCGCACTATTTGAGCATTTTCTTATTAACTTTGCAACTTATTTGAACTGTTTTTTTAATTCTGATACTGTTTGCACTTTAACTGATTGTTTTTAAGTGTTTTGCACTTTAACTGATTGTTTTTAAGTGTTTTTTTCAACTGTTGAAGGGTTGAGGGATACAAACTCAAGTATGATAACCATTTCCTGCTTTAAAAGTGTTTGTTGTACTTTATCTGTTTTCATTTTTGAAAAAAAGAACAAAAAAAACCTCTCTCTCTATTCATTTCCCACCTTTCTATAACCAGTAGAGTCTGGTTTTCAGATTTTGCTGAATTCTGGTCTGTTTTGTAGTTTCTGTGTTGCCCAGACCTTACTAAAAAAGAAGGAAGCTTCTCTGTTCATTGGTGAGAGTGGTGAGCTTTGAGCAGCCTATCTGTCACTGGAGGAGTGGTTTCAGCTCAGAATCTGTAGTTTTATTGGCCATTTCGGGCTATTTCTATCCCTTTCATCTTTCTGTTTAAAAAACCCGTGTTTGAGAGGTTTTGCACATCGTGCAGCACAGTTTAACTACGGTCAAACTATTCCTGGTGCCAGAAAGTCTGCTCTTCTAATTTTCCCTTAGAACTAGCCAGTTTTCTAGTTTTAGCACTCAAAACTGTTTCCTCGTGCTCAGCACTTGTTCAAAACTTGTTGCAAGCACTAAATAATCTACAAATTACTGCAGCACTTAATTTTCCTCTCTTGTTATGAGGAAAACAGTTTTTAATACTTAAATTAATAAGCACCGATCCAGGCATGTCTAAGGGTCAGCTCCCGATATTTTTCCCTGTCCACCTGATGAATCTAGGCATCTTGGGGCAATGTAGCAATTGCCTCATGTACACTGACAACCCTCTCCTCCTACCACCCAACACTACAACATGTGAGAGATGCACTTATATAGCCAAACTGGAAGCCAAGCTCTCTCCAGCCAAGACTGTGCTAGACAGTCAAAAGGAGAAGGTAAACACCTGCACCACACCACACTCAACACATAGTCCATCAAAACCTACACCACCTGAACCCACGCATAGTAACACAAAACACACACCTACATTCACAGAGCCTGTCAATAAAAATGTGCCCAAACAACAGAGACCTCTTAAGCTGAAAAGCAACCACCATCCCCCAACACTACCCAAATGACACATTGCCAACAAAATCAGTGTGCCACTCAACCTCAGCCCATAAGGCAAAACAATGTATCCAACACACTAGCCATAGGTAACTCTATAGTCTGGCACACTGATGTTCCACTCTCCAGGCTAAACAAGGAGAAAGTTACTGTCAGCTGCCTGTCAGGTGCCAGGATCCACCACATAATGCAAGCACTCAGGTCACTCCACAACAAATACAAATATGACTCTGTCATTGTCCATGTTGGTGTGAATGACCTGAGACGTACCTCCCTGTACTACATGAAAAAAGACATGGAGGAGCTATTGGATCACGTAGCCGAGGCAGGTATGACCCTAACCCTAAGTGCCATCCTGCCATCTCCCAGAATGATACCACAATACAAGGACTAAATGATTGACTTCAACAATTGGCTAAGCTTCTGGTGTCATTCTAAGGGGATCCAGTGTCTGTCTGCCTAGGACAACATGAACAACAGACCATGATGCTTTGCCAGAGATTGCCTGCACCTGTCACCCCTGGTATTCTGGATACTGGCTAAGGCTCTTGCCACCTCTATAGTGCCTTTTTTAGGCAAGGTTCAAATGACAAACTCACCACTATAGCAGGTATAAGCAAGCAAAATCTGAGGGTAATGATACTCAATGCTAGAAGTCTAAATCTCAAAATGCACTCACACGAGGCACTCCTTAAAATGGAGAACATCGACATCTGTGCAGTGACAGAGACCTGACTCAAGGCTCCAGAGAGCACCCCTGCATTACCAGGCTATAACTCATACCACACCTTTCGGCCACCTAACCTGGACCAAAACACCAAAGAAGGAGGCATGTCCATATTTATTAAGGATATCTACACCTCCAGGCTAGTTGCTCAACATAATGCATCTGAAATTATCCAAGTGCAACTAACACTGGGCAAGACTGCAATCCAGGTTATAGCTTGTTACAGATTCCTCCACCATGCCCCAGGATGCCCACTCCACATTTCTTGATATACTGGGTAATATTAAGGTACAGCCAATACCCTAATAATGGGCAATTTCAACTATCCCACCATCAACTTTGAAAAGTACTCATGTACTAACTCATTTGCTCAATGCTTTCTGGAATTCATAAATTCCAATGGCCTGGATCAGCTTGTCCATATCCCCACCAGGGGCAGCAATATCCTGGACCTGGTCATTACCAATATGGGCAACCGATGTTCCACGCAAGAGGTCAACTCCTTGCTGGGCAGATCTATCCACAAGCTAATCACCCTAGACATCAATATCCCACCCACACCCACCATTAAGGAAACCGCCATAAAAAACTTCTCCAAAGCCAACTTCATGCTTCTTAAGACAGAAGTGGGAAACTTCATGACACCCATACAGACAGAAAATAGAGGTATGACTGCTGAATCCTATACAAATGCAATATATAAGCACATACACGAGTGCATGGATCATGCCATCCCCAACAGATCCAAGATGCTATCCTCCAAAAAAAAGGAAGCCAATCTGGTGGTCCCCCTGCCATAAACAAACACTACAACAGAAGGAAGAAGCTGTTGCAAACAAAGAGTAAAATCCCCTGATTGCAGGAACTCCCTGATCAGCCCCAGTAAGAATCTGAGATCCCACATAAAATCCTCCAAAGCTAGTTGCAAAAATAAAATTGCCACCGATTCTAAAGACAACCACAAAGCATTCTACTATGTCAAGAATCTCAATGGCGACACTCAGATCTCCTCTGAGCTACAGCACAATGGCACTAGATATACAGAACCAACTGATATTGCCAACATCCTGGCAGACAGGTTCAGTGCAAACGTCACCCCTCCACCCCCCCCCAAAGGGCCCATCACTATACTGGAAGAATGCAAAGCCCCTGTAATCATGGCAGCACAAGTAAAGACTGCACTCTCCAAAGCCAAGAACACAGCATCCATGGGACCTGACAACATCCCGGGCTGCGTTCTGCATGAACTACAGAATGAACTGGCACCCCACCTAAGCACTATGTTCAGTCATAGCCTCACTTCAGGCTTTGTGCCTACTGAATGGTGCACAGTGATGGTTATCCCACTCCACAAAGGGGGTGCCACCATGGATCCTGGGAACTACCACCCCATTAGCTTGATGAGGCTGGTCTACAACGCCATGGAACATATCATCTTGGAGCTTATAAACAAGGACATAGGTAACCTCCAAACTCTGGACCCCACTCAGTTTGGCTTTGTAAAATGTAGGTCATGTCTCCTAAACCTGATTGACTTCTTTGAAGTAGTCACCAGAGCCAAGGATGAGGGTAAGGTGGTGCACACAGCCTATCTTGAACTTGGCAAGGCTTTTGACACCATCCCCCACTCTGGAATTATAGATAAACTCACTAGACTGGGCATAAATCCCTATGTCACAAGATGGGCAGCCAACTGGCTTACTGACAGAACCCACACAGTGAAAGTAGCTGACTCCAAATCCAACTTCAGACCAGTGACAAATGGAGTACCACAGGGCTCAGTCCTGGGTCCTCTCCTGTTTGGCATCTACTTCTCAGAAGTCCAGGCTAATACAGCAGGTCTTTGGCTAATGAAGTTCGCAGACAACTGCAATCTAGATGCCATAATAAAATTGCCTAATAATGTAGACATTCTATAAAGGGGCCTCACTGAAACTGATGCTTGGTGTCAAAGTCATGGCCTCAAGCTCAATGCCAAGAGGTGCACTGTCATCCCCTTTGGGAAAAACACTGTACCCATGAACTACCACATAGGCAGTAACCTGCTAAACACTGAAAGTGTGATAAGAGACCTTGGGACACAGGTGGACAGTAGTATCTCCTTTGATAATCACATCACCACAGTAGTCAGGAAATCCTTCTACATGGCACGCCTCATCACAAAGGGGTTCACCTCCAGAAAAAAAGAGGTAATTGTTCCTCTCTACTCATCTCTCATCAGACCCATTATAGAGTACAATGCCCCATTTGGCTTGTACCTCACAAGACATCTACAACAACTAGAAAGGCCACAGAAATACCTCACTAAGAGGATTACCAGCCTCAAACAGATGCCATATGCAGACCATCTCAAAAAACTCCAACTCTACTCCATCGCTTATCACCTACTCAGAAGCCATCTTTGCCTAACATACAAAGCCATGTCGAACCCAGATCTGTTGGGCATGCTACATTTAAAGAAACCCCAATCCCTCCGAGCCACATGCTCCAGGGACCTAAACCTTGCCACCACAATAAATAGAACATGCTGGAGGGATAGATCCCTGTCCCAGAGACTTCCCATGCTCTGGATCAAACTACCCATTCATGTCAAGTAAAGCTCCTCATTAGCCCTCTTTAAGAAAAATCTCAACAATTGGATGGGAAATAGGAAATTCACCCCGGAGATCACTTCTGTGGCTCTGCTAGACTGGGGTGCAGGAAAATAACTTTCTTGGGTGGTGAAAGCCAGGAAACGTTTTTGGCTAGGCTTATATAGGTCCCAGGGCCGATAGCCTAGTACCTACCTATGAACCTATGAAGCTATATATGGTATTATGATAAACAAATGGAAATTGCACAGGCTTATCACTGGGCTATTTTCTTTATTGTTTTTCTTAAATCATTCTGCAGATTTTCCTTTCAGTTAACCCATGGCTGAGTACCTAGCTGGATTCATGAAATGTGTAATACAGTTTTGCTTCATAGACCTTTTAAATTCTTTTGATTTAAACTGTGAATAATAACCACTGATATGTATATTCAGACAGGCCATTTCTTGCACATATAATTTTTATACTAATTAGCTTTTGTGGTGCTGTTCACAACATACAGATCACTTCTGACTACTGGGTATATGTCATAGCAATTAAAGCACTGAGTCTTTGAAAGAGCCCCTAGTGTTAATGCATTTATATGGATGTAGTGCATAAGGCACATATACTGACATGATGCAAAATGTGCATATACTGATGTAATGCAGAATGAAGATATACACTAGCATGGTGCAGAATGCACATACATTGATGTGGTGCATAATCTGCATACACTGATGAGGAACAGAATGCACATATTCACTATCATGCTCCATAATGGGCATGCACTGACATGATGCAGAATGTGCATACAGTGATGTGGTGCAAAATGCACATACACTGATATGATATATAATGCGCAAGCACTGATGATATGCAGAATGCACATATATTAATGTAGTGCATAATGTGCATACACTGATGTAGAACAGAATGCACATATACACTGATGTGTTGCAGAAAGCACATATACTGGCATGGTACAGAATGAATGCACTTACAATGAGGTAGTGCAGAATCCACATACACTGATGTGGTTCAAAATGAGCATACTCTGCTATGCAGAATGCACATGCATTGATGTGGTTCTGGAATGTGCATACACTGATGTAATGCATAGATTGATGTGGTTCAGAAATGCACATACAGTGATATGATGCATAATGCAGATACACTGACATGATGCAAAATGCACATACACTGATGTGGTGTGGAAGGTACATACACTGATATGCAAAATGTACACACACAGACATGGTGCAGGATATGCATACACTGTCATGGTTCAGAATGCACATGCAGTGACATGATGCAAAATTCATATACACTGATGTGGTGCAGAATGTTCTTATGCTGACGTAATGGAGAATGTGCAAACTGTTAATTGGTGCATAATGTGCATACTCTTACATGGTGGAGAATGGGAATAAGTTTACATGGTACAGAATGCACATATTCTGATGTGGTGCAGAATATGCATACACTGTAGAAATAAACAGCCAGCAAGAGTTTCTACTGAAACATCAAAGTTTACTCATTTGACGTTTCAGTATATCTAACACACTGCATCCAACCACACTGCAAACTATCGAAAAAAACAAAAACACTGTTTTTGCATGCAGGCAACCTCCCTGTACCCCCCCATACCCCTTGCTAATTAAATATACTAACTACAGGATCACATAGCAGTGAGGAATGAGGAAAGCCTCCTTACCCCAAAATTAGTGATCTCGCAAAATTAGCCAGCAACCCACAGCACAACATTTCAAAAAACACACAGACTCACACATATACGTGCACACACACGCACACATACACACTTACACACTCACATGCACACAAACATTAGACACCTATCAACTAAAATGCAAGCAAACACACATTCCAATGGTCAAATTTAACTTAAGTCTACATACACTGATAAAACAAGCTTGATGTGAAGCACAAAAAAAAAGTTCAACCAATTGAATTCAGACGAAAGTCAATGCACCCAGCCAACAGTTACTCTTTATATAAATGAGGTTTATGCATCATTCAGAGGGTCTTACACAGGACTACTTCCTGAATCTTGCTGAACAAATCAGTGGCTTGCACTGTTTGTCACAGACCAGTCACATCACCATAAATCAATCTACTGTTGAAGACTGGATATCCATGGGCACTAATGAGAAGTCCTTCATCTGTAGGATATTCATTGCAGGATAGTGCTGGTTATGCCTCCCTGTTGCTAGGTCACTTATTCTGGTTTCAGACTGTGAATTATATTTTGTGATCACGTATTTTAGGACATTTTGAGAAATACTCACCTTTTGCAATATCACATTACTACATTCTCTTTAAAGAAAAAAATTATGATCACAACAACATACGTTTATAAAATGCACCACATATTTAATCTGTAACCATATTAAAAAATCTTTATATAGCCTCAGATAATTAATAGCTGTGAACTTTTGAAACAACAATATAACAAGAACATTTTGAACTGAAGAGTACATTAAAACATGTCAAGAAACATATTGGCAAATATTTTCTAAACTCTGAAGTAATATTAAACTGAACAGAGCTAAGAGAACATGATCCAATCACATAAAGCCAATACTGAAGACGAAGTCCTATAGTTAGAATTTCAGAAATGTTTAGCTTAATGTCTCAGTGCAGGCTCAATGAACAGTGGAAAAATACACTAGCAAGGTGAACAAAAAGGCACTGAAATGTAACTTCAAGCAGGTATATATACAGATGTATAAAGTACTGAAGTACAAATCTTGGGGCAGAGTTCACAATACTGGCACTACTGTAATCCCAACACAGACTAAGGCACCAGATTACTGGAATGCAACTTTAAGCAGGTATATACAGCTATGAAAACTACTGAACCAGAAATCCTGGAGTAGAATGCGCAATACTGCCATAACTGTAATCCTATCACAGACTAAGCCACCAGACTATGCAGAAATTTACAAGTAACACTGTAATACATGACAAAATGAGGTTCAAATCTGGCAGTGGATCACAGTCCTGTCACATCTGTGAATGAAATTTCAAGACTGAGGCCCCAGACTTTATTCAAATAACAAAAAGCTTAGTTTTAAGATAGAAGTGCAGTATAATATATAAACCTAAAATCTTGCAGTAATGCACAATCTTTCTACAACTAGTAATGGAGTTACAAAACTAAAATCCCAGAACAAACTAAAAAATGCAAATGGATAACCTTTTCTGTCTAAAACATGGACAAAAAGGAGAGACGTACAATAAAGTATCACAACAGAGGTCGCTATAAGTGCACCTTAAAATATTTAAAAAGAATAAAAACAAAAGCTTTTTCCCCTTCCCTTTTGATGAAAATATTGTATCTCACACTTTGGAACTTTCTACACTGCTCAGATTCTAAGGTTTATGGTGGGGGGGGGGGCTTTGCAAAAAGGCAAGTATAAAGTATATCTATTTCATTTGCATTTAAAGCAATTTATTTGGACACATTGCTTTAAATGCATATCAGATAGCTACTGAAAGTTTCATATTATGTGATATACTTTTTTTCTACAGAGTTCACTCTGGGATGGGTTTGGCATAATGGTTAAGTTCTTCACCTCATAGACACAGTGTACAAGGTTTGATTCTAACCACATGTTATTGGTTAGATGTAAAGTGGCCCTTTGAGACAGTTAGTATTCACCTATGAACCTAAAAAATCTCATGGAGGGTAGACAACATGCTGAGCGTCTCTTTGTTAATTATTCTCCATGCTGATAAACCCATAAACATCACATAATGTCTGAGTGGACAAATATAATTGCAGAACTGAAGAAATACATTTACTTTTGAGGATTTGTGGGTTTAGAAGTACAGAAGTAAGGTACTCAGTGGAAAACATGCTTCAGGTACAACCACCAGAAATTCTCTCACTGGAAAATAATTTTTAAGAAAATGGAATCCTTGGACTCAGAAACTCAGTCCACCTGCCTGCTGAACATTTGGCATCCTCCACAATGATACCCATTCAATCCCTATTACCAAAGTAAGAACTGTTCACAACACAGCTGTCATCCAGCCATAAGAGCTAATTTTATTTTCTTGGCCTAATCCCCACCCCTTGCAACTGCTGTGCCAGCTTGCTACACTTTATCCTGTTAGCATGCACATTCCTACATATACCCATGGCTTGGCAAAACCAACTATACATCTGTGGCATATAAGCTGTATGCTGTACACTGATCTCTGACGTAGATACTGACATTACTGTGTGGGCATAGTCACTCATTCCCACCCTCTCTAATTAGATCCTCCAGTACCAGTCACTAAGCAAGCACAGGACATCTGGGTCACAGTCAGGGCTCTCTCTATATGCAGCACAGAGCCAACCAAAAACGTGATTGTTCCTCAGTGTGTGTGAAATAACTGAGAAGCTAATGTTGCTAGGGAAGAAACTTCAAAGGAATTTAACTATTTTATTTGAAGATGACAAAGGTAAATTAGAAGCAATAAAAGAGAAATACAGGAATTATTCTCAGCCTTATTTTATATATTTGCGTTTGTTTGCATTTTGTTTATTGGGAAAGTCCACTGGGCCAACAGAACCCATTTTCAGTGGAGGTCCGGGGAGAAGAGCTCCACAGTACAATAAATGAACAGTTTGATTTACAAAATTAAAATTACAAAGAAATTACAAAGAATAAGTATAAATAAAGTGCAGAAAAAAGTCTGTGAGTGAAATGAACAAAAGTATATTCTAAACAATAGTACAGTCTTAACAATCAACTTAAAGTAACAATCTACATAGTTTACTGTGTCTACAATCTCTGCCTACAGTAGTACTATCTCATACAAAGACATTGTTGACAAGAGGTAGGGTGTCATACATATACTAGGGGGCTTGGTGCAAGTAAACTTCCAGCATGAGGAAAGGTGATTATGAAGGGAAGTTTTGAAATAGGTGGGATTTTGAGTAGTTCTAATAAATAGAGGCAGAGCATTCCAGTTCTTGGCTATTGAAAATGAGTAAAGAAGCTGGCCAGGTGGGAGGTTAGGTTTGTGAACCTGCAACAGCTTCTAATCCCCTGATCTTAGGGGCCTGTTTGGGTGGGAATAGTTAAATGTTGAGCTCAGGGCAGGACAGTCTTGGGATTTGAAGAGTATTCTGTGAGCTGTAGTTAGGTGCAAGTAGGAGAGGTAGTTTGGTAGTTCTAGCCATTGATTTAAGAAGAGTGCAGTGATGGGTAGATTATTTAGAGTCCGTTGTGAATTTGGTGGTTTTATTGTAGCATGTCTCGAGTTTGGATTTAGAGGAGCTTTGGATATTAATAAGTAGAGGAGCACAGTAGATGAGAGAGGGTAGTAGGTATGTTGTGGCTAGGGTTATTCTTGTGGATGGGCTTAGGAAGTGGTTATATCTATAAAGGGTTCCAAGTTTAGGATGTGTTTTGTGAATGTTCTGTTGTATATGCAAGTTGAATTTCATGTATTCATCAATAGTGACTCCGAGGAGCTTTGTGTGGCTGATGACTTCAATTAACAATTTACTGAGAAAAGATGGTGAACTTGTTTTTTTTTAAAGGGGTTATTTTCTTAGGGGTGAAAAGTATGATTTTGTTTTTATTTGGGTTCAGGGGTAGGTGGTTATTGTGCATCCAGGATTCAGTGAAGGAAAAAGCCTTTTGAGTTTGTAGAAGTAAGTCAGAGATAAAGTTGGCAGAGCAGACAATAGTAGAGTTGTCCACATACTGAATGACAGTTCCTTGAGATAGTGATGAGTGGAAATTGTTTATGAATATATGCTAAATAGGATTGGTTCAAGAATGGATCCTTGGGGAATGCCAGTGGGGGTGTTGAGGAATGCAGTGATGGAGTTTTGCCATCTGGCAGCCTGTTGCCTCTCATTTAAATAACTGGAGAAACAGTTTAGTGTGGGGAGAAAGACTGCTTTTAGAGAGTTGGGTGATGACTAAAGGGTGGGAAACAGCATCAAAGGCTTTTGATAGTCAAGAAAGAGGGCAGAGACAATTTTGCCAGTGTCATGGGCTCTGTTTATTGTATCCATAAAGGTGGGAAGAGCAGTTGTAGTACTGTAGCCAGGTCTGAGGTCATGTTGTGAGGGTGACAGTATTTGGTTGTCCAGAAGAGTGGAGAAGTTGAATACTGAAGCATTTTTCTAAGATTTGGGAGAAAGGAGAGAAAATTGCAATGGGTCAGAAGTTAATGATGTCAGTATTATTGTTGTCTTTGTGGAGAGGGAGAATGAAGGCCTCTTCCCAGGTTTTAGGAATGTAGGACACAAGGATGGATCTACTGGGTCTATATCACGTTGTCGAACTTTTAAACGTTCGAACGTCATATGGTCGACACCATATGATAGAACTTTTAAAAGTTAGAACATTTCAACAGAGATCTCCATATAGTGCAGAAGATTTCTCTTTTCTGCACTGTAGTGCGATCTCAGTTGGTATATTTAAAAAGTGGGGGGTGTAGGGGCACATCCCCCCCATGTGGGGAGTGCAGGGTGGCTTGCCCCCTGCTTAAACTGTTCAGGTAGGTTTTTTCTTTGGTTTATTTATTTTTTATTACATTTTCAAACTTTTAAAAGTTTGATAATATGGTGTCGACCATATGACATTTGAACTTTTAAAAGTTCGATTATGTAATATAGACGCACTCTATTTATCAGTATGCTTATGGGGTAAGAGATACTGCCAGCAGCAATTTTTAGGTATTCTGAGAGTAGATTATCAGGGGCATTGGAGGAAGGTTTTAGCTTTAGTAGTAGTCATTTTATAGTGGAGGTTGGGATGGGTTTTATGGTAAAGGTAGAAGAGGGGTGGGTATTGGGGTTTTGTAAGAGTTGGGTGTGAGTAGGAGAGAGGAAGAGAGTGGGTGAGGTAGATGTGGATGTGTGGCAGGTAGAGTAATTTGTCTGAGAGAATTTTGCTGAGATGTTGGCTCTGGAATTGTTAAAGAAGGTATTAAAAAGGGAGGCTATTTCTTCAGGACATTTGTCAGGGTGAGGGCAGGGGTTGTTTTTTTTTTTGTCTGGGTTAAGTAGTGAGGTAATGGAACTTCAGAATTTCTTTGAGTTTTGCTGGTGGTTAGACTAAAGTTTTAGGTATTGTTCTTTTTTATCTCTGTTGACTATTTTTTACCTGGTTGTGAAGCTCTTTGAATTTTAGTAGGTCTGGGGTGTTTCTGTGTACTTGCCATGACTTCCAGATTTTGTTTCTGGCATGCATGAGAAATCGAGTGCATTTGGATAGTCAAGGGGCATGGTTATTTTTGATTTTCTGTACATGTAGAGGTACAAGGCTATTTAGAGTATTCATGAAGGTGGTGCTGAAGTAATCAACAGTTTCATCCAGATGAAGGGGTTTTAGTAAATGCAATCTGTTGCTTTCAGAATATTGTTTAAGGTTATTGGGTTGAATGAGGTCAGATTTCTTGTTTGTCTGTATTGATGCTGACTTAGATTGGAGGGGGAAGTTTGTCTAATAAAGATAGGGAAATGATCGCTGATGTTATTTGGGAGTGTTCTGGCTGAGGACATTTTGTTGGAGTTTGTGACCAGAATTCAGTCTAAAATGGATCTGTTATCAGCCCCTTTATTAGTTCTGGTGGGAGATTTAATGAGTTGGGTGAAGTTGAAAAGATTAATATTTGAGAATGGGTGGTTGGAGCTGAGTTCTAGCCAGTTGATATTTATGTCACCTAATATGATAGTCTCATTTTGTTGGAGATCCAGACTAGGATATCTTCCAATATGAAAATGTTTACAGGGGGGTATACAGAGGGCCACTATGCAAAGTATTTTGCTGTTCATTTTAAGAAAGATATGAGAATTTCTACATTACAGAACTGTAGTATAGGGTTAGTAAATGGAACCAGATTGTGGGAGGTGGAAAACAGAAGAACAACACTACCTCTTTTTTATGGTCCTGTCTAACAGTATTGTTTGAAATCCTAGAGGGAGAAATTCAGTGTCTTTAATATGGGGTTTTAGCCAGGTCTCAGTGGTGGAAATAATGTCTGGTTGTTGGTGAGCGATCCATACATGAAAGTCTGTAATTTTATTACGAATACTTTGGAGATTTAGGTTTATTATATATAATGACTTGTGGGAGTTTCTGTTGATGGGTATGGTGGGAAGATTGAGTGTGGTGGGTCGTGGATTGGGGTGTATGTCACTGCATAAAGCTATGGTGGAAAGCTTAAAGATGTGACATGAATGTTTTAGGTTAAGGGTAGGTTTGGAGTAACTTGTTTGCAAATTTGCAGTATGTAGAATTAGTTGATTTAACTGTTTTTTATATGTTGAGGAGATGGGCTTCACTTTGTGATGGAAGAGAGGATTTAGTTGATATAGGCTCAGGGAGATGTTTGTATAGCAGTTGGGTGAAATAGGTAAGGTTGCAGAGGTAGAAGAGGTAGTAGAGAAATTAGTAGAGAAGGAGATGGGGTTTGGAACAGAAAGAAGTAATAGGGACATAAGGAATGTAGAGAGGAGTAGGGTAGAGAGTATGAGTGTAGTGGAAGTGGGCATGTTAGTTGGTTTTTCAGTGTTGTGATGTAAACAGTAGTAGGGGTGAGAGGAGAAGTTGTTGTAAAGCTGTGGGTGGGTATTGAGAGACAGTATAATGTAGGTGTGGTAGGTCTGAGGTGCTGAGGGAGATGAGTAAGCTGAGTAGAGGGAGTATATGTTGAGTGAGAAGAAGAAAGGATGTAATCAGGATTGATACTTGGAAAAGAGGAGTTTAATGTAGTAGTCTGGTGGGGTAGGTAAGAGAGAGTAGTACGGGGAAGAGGGTGTTTAGATATAGGAGTTGATTGTATTCAGGTGGAGTAAAAGATAGATAGGACTGGTATGAGGAGGAAGTATGTGGGAGAGAATGAAAGGAGGAATTACAGATGGTGATAGAATGGGGTTAACGAGGGGAGGAGGTAAGTAAGTATAAGATTAAGGAATGTGGGTAGGGTAGGGGAGCGGAGTGGAATCCACCTTGGATGGGAAAAATAGCCAATAAAAACAATCAGTCAGGTAAGAGCACACTTATGGTCATCCTTTATATTTTTTCTGTTGTATTTGATCTTTTGTATTATGTTCTGCTTGTTTTCTATGCAGAAACCTAGGTTGCCGATTAAATACCACCAGTAATGTTAACTCACTTTCCTATGGGGTAAGGCTAGTGTGGCTATAATTTTGCTAAAATGCACAAGATAAAATTAGCGTGCACTAAGAAATAGCTGGGGGAATCCAGGGGAGGTAGGGTGGGCAGCTGACTCTCTTGGCAGAGAGTGCATACCTTTAGAATAAAAATTAAACTATTGAACCTCCACTGCTATCAATCACCACTGAGTCTTGACAACTTCTACCAGCCATGTTCTTGGTTGAGATGGGGTAGAGTAAAATGCAGTTTGCTGTTTAAGGAGAGTAAAAGAGGGAAAGATTCAAAATTACATTGTGTAGAGTTACATACTATGCATTAGTTGTTCTGCCCTGATTATGCATGCAGCAGCATTTCTCAGAATGCACACACTTATAATCATGCAGTCAGTTGTATTCATTCTACAAATAGGCTAACACTTTGTTTCAACAGCCTTATTCAACTCACTGATATCTATTCTCTAACAAGGTACAGATGAGACTATTATATTAAAATTAGTGCATTCGCTATTATCACTAAGTAATTACTTGTGGTATTTGCCTATTATACGATATGGGATATACAAAATTAATTAATTGTGCTATGTGATAATTTAATGCAATTCAGGAGACAGAAATAATGAATTAAATGTTTTATGTGTAACAACGATTGTGTCACTAACCAGATTTTGACTCTTGCGTTTATCAGTTCGCAACCTTGTTGCTGTCACTTGAACTTCATTTTCATACAGTGTATATCAGTCTAGCATTTCATATTAGAGCAATAAATGCCTACACTACCAATCTGATCCCGCAGTGGTGGTGCTGCGGTAGCGTTGTCGCCTCACAGTAATACGCTGTCCAGTTCGATTCTCAGCTAGCGCGTCTTCTGTGTGGAGACATGCGTGAATGGGCGTACCTTCATTGAAGGTTGTGCGTCAGGGCTGGTAACTCGGCATGTAAAAATCAACTACCAATCATTAGCGGACCGGAGTTCCGCTGTGGCGACCCCTAACCAGGAAAAGCCACAAGACACAAACAAACAAACTACCAATCTGATCAATGAATAAGTACTGTCCACTGGTCGCACACTCTGGAAGTAGTCTCCAATAAATTAATAGGTAACCAGCAATGTGCATTAACATATGATACAGCCATTCAAGACAATTTATCATCAGATAACAGTAAATACAGCCATTTAACTTCATGCAGTAATACTTTAGTAAATATAAGGTAGACTGGATCAGTTATTGACAGTATATACAAGTTGTACATATGTGGGTGCTAGTCATTTAACAACCTACTCCTTTTGGCATTCCAAAATGTGGCTCAAGACTCACAATGTATCTTAGCTTGAAAATAGTTTAACAGCAGGAACTAATAACAAAAAGTACAACACATTGCTATCAGAGTTCATTTAACTTAGTGCAGTATACAGACCTTGACTTATGCTAGAAATCAAACATGTACACTTACACAATAACACTGAATGCCAGGGGATGAACAGCTGCAATGAGAGATTCAGATATGGTGCCCACCCTTTAAGTAATGTTTTACTGGCTGATACCAGATGTTGGGGTGGGGGGTGGGGGTATCAGATTTGGCAAAGGGATATGAGCTACTTGTGTAATTGTTTGTCTCAACCTTGGATGGGAAAAGTAGCCAATAAAAACAATCGGTCAGGCAAGAGCACACTTATGGTCGTCCTTTATATATATATTTTTTGGTGTCTTATTTGATCTTTTCAATTATGTTCTGCTTGTTTTCTATGCAGAAAGCTAGTGGCCAGTTAAATACTATCAGTAATGTTAACCTATTTTCCTATGGGGTAAGGCAAGGGTGGCTGTAATTTTGCTAAAATGCACAAGATAAAATTACTGCGTACTATGAAAAGGCTGAGGGAATCCGGGGGGGGGGGTAGGAGGGGGGTTGTCTCCCTTGGTGGAGAGTGTATACCTTTACAATTAAAATCAGAATATTGAACCTTCACTGCTATCGATGAGTACAGTAGTTCACAATTTCAGTGGAAATGAACCTACTTTGTCATTTATTATTTATAAGATACACAACCTTTTAAAGACAATAGATGCTTATGTTACTGAGCTAAAGAACAGAGCCAAAGACTGTAAATTTAGTGATTTGCATTAATTCCATAACATAATATTTGTGATGTAGAGAGTGACAAAACAAAGGCAAGTTATTAACAGAAACAGACCTGATATTAGTTAAAATAGGAATATATGTAGAAGAATTACAATTATTAGTGCACAGTTAAAAGAAAAGATACTTGGCTGAGCAAATGGGCATTTGTAGGACAAAAATATGGATAAAATAAGTAAAAAAAAAAAGTGAAATGTGTTGCAAAAGTAATAATGGGATATAGAAAAAGAGAGAGACCTATGGTAATGCTCTGTAATAGTAAGGAAGATACAATAAAAGGTTGTTCAGCTGAAATTCAAGCCTCATGTAGCACATGTAGCCATCAAGTGTGAGCCAGGAAATATTTATTTTGCATTTAATACATTTTTCATAATCCATGGTAGAAAAGTGTAAAAAAAAAATAAAAGATGTGTAAAAGGAAATTAATGTTGATGAACACAAACATGGTAATGGCCTGCTTATTGTTGATATTGAAATAAAAAGTGTGGATACATTGACTCTGGAAATGTCTCCGAACCACTGAGACAAGACTACAAGTCAGACTGCTTGGATCAGTTAGTAATATAAACTTAAGGAATTCATCATTTGATAATGAATAAAATATTCTACATTTCTGGCTTTTAAGGAAAATGACTATAATCAAAACCAGATACTTCTACATACAAATTTATTCTGAAACTAATATTTGAAAACAAAGTCTTTTCATTTACCCTACTGGTTAGAAGATGATTTCTCTTTAACCTGTGGAGATTCTGAAGGTGCATACAACTGTATGTCCCTTTTAAATATTCGTGAACCCAATTTATTTTAACAGTTATCTCACACTTGGAAAAACTAAACTTCTTATACAGCATGGAAAAACAAATTGTAGATATATTTTTATGTGTTTGTTCTACTGTCAATGAAATTTGGTCTTTCATCAACAGAGAACTTATTTATTTTAGTGTTTTTATGTGTGGTTTTCAATGGAAACAGGCTATTCTAAACTCAAAAGTGGGCAACTGGATTCTAAGTATATGAACAATTTCTAATTGTTGATAGCATTCTAATTGATTTTATGATACAACTCAGTGGGAAAACTTCCCGAAGTTTGCATTTCAAGTTTGTTATCATATATAACAAAATATCTAATATTTTAATGCATTCAAATTCCCTGAAATTCGAAAAGAAAAAAGAGGGGGGGGGATTAAAATTTATTAGCTTGATCTGTAAACCACCATATTACACTGTAGTGGAATTACCATTTGTTTTTCTGGCGGGACTTATCTTAATATCATTAGACATTTTTTATAAAATGCAAAAATGTCATTATTTTTCTGTTATGTTGTTGGATAAATCCCTTTGCATTTTTACCAACACCTTTGAGATTAATCTGTTAAGAATTCCATTCTTATTTGAAAACTTAGTTTTGTTATTCAGTTGTATTTAATGGCACAATTATCTCCTTATGTAAGATTGTGCTAATCCATTGGTGCTTGTTCTGTCTTTGAATTTATTCTACAATAAAATGTTTTTTTTTTTAAAACAATGTTAGCAATAAATGCTGAGTATTAATTAGCATAACAAACAAAATACTGAATTTAAATTGTGCACATGAGCAGCATGTAATATTTTTGCCTGAAAATATTTTTAATGCATTGGAGTTCAATGGTGCCAAAACGAAATCTATATGCATATCATTATCAAAGAATATATTAAATTATTTTAAAAAAATGTTAAAATAAGTAGAAGCATTTGTTACTTCCTTGCAAGTGACATTATATATTGCTAACTACATTTCCTGGTGATGGAATATAATTTTAAGCTATTAAAGCAGTGCTTGTAAAAAGTCAGTAAATGGGACTTTACTTCCTTTTTCAAAACCAGTAATGTGAATACATTATTAAGTCTTTACTGGCAAAAAGGAGATACTTCTGTATTGTAGAACACTGACAGGAAACAGGCAGTAATAAAGAGATGCTTCTATACTGCGGAATACTGACCGGAAACTGAGAGTAAAAAGGGGATACCTCTATACTGTAGAATACACACATGAAACAGAGAGTAAACAAAATGCTGAAAATGATCTAAGGGAAGACCTGCTTGATTTTATAGACATGGCCAAATATAATAATACAGAGGAAAGAAATAGATTGCAGAAAGTAAAGCAGACCCAGAATGTTAGAAGATTGGTAAAAACAGATGAACACAGTAATCATGACAGTTAAGAGAAATAAATAATTTATATTACCGTGCAGCTCAACTAATAACAGTGTTACCACAAAAACAGAGTGACAAAGGAAAGGAAAGAAACAATTAGAATGCCATCATGGAATCATGAAATCTAGAAAACTACAAAGCAGTTAAGACAAGACGTATCACTGTTAGAAGAATATAGAAAAGGGAAAAGATAACCAAAATATATAGAAAGATAAATGTGGTAAAAGCAATGCATAGTATTAGAAAAGACCAGGATTTATCAAACAGTGTTTCTAATAATAAACTAAAAATATCTGCACTAGCAAAAAAAACAAAAAAAACCCCAAAAATAAATAAAAAATAGAATATAAATATAGAGGAAAAGTAGAAAATAAGGAATTCATTAATGAAAAAAGAAACATGTTGTCAAATGGCAGAGTTCTTTAATGACTAAATAAAACAAGTAAGCACTTCCGTGGGAATAATTCCACTTCTTCAGACCATAAACAAATCTCAATATACAATCAATGTAAATAAATCAAATACCCAATCACACTAAATTTCCAAGTCACATGACAGTAAAAATTAGAATCACATGATACAATAAAATCACATTCTAGGCTGTCTGCTTCTTAATCTGCGTCACAAAGAAACTTTAGCATTTAGGCCCCCCCTCTTTATCAGCCTGTAGATTTAGTATCCAAAACAGCTCTTTATTTTCAGTGACATTTCTAATATCACATAAGTGACCATTTTCTTTTACCAGTTCTAGCATTCTAAATTTAAAGTTATGATGAACTGAAGTGTCAAGTACATATCCAGCTAGTGCATTAGTGGGAACAGTTTGTCTACTTTCCCTAGCATGTTCCCTCATCCTTTCCAATAATGGTTGATTGGTTTTACTCACATAACATTTTTTACATACAGAACACTGGGCTGTATACACTAAGTGTTTAAATCTACAAGTTGCCCTTATATCAAACTTATACGATATTTGTGTGATAGGATGCAAAAAGGTGTTACTACTATCAATCAAATAAAAATTACAACTGCCACAAGGCCTACTACATGCCAGGGGTGCTCTGCTAAGCCTAAATATCAGAAGTATAGCCAACAAAGTCCGCGAACTCCATGCCACCATAGACTTATACTCCTCAGATATAATCATCCTGACAGAAATCTGGCTAAAACCTCACATTACCAGTGAGCAAATCCTCCATAATGGTTACAACATACTAAGACTAGACCGACTAAACAAGAAATGAGGACATCACATTATAGATATAATATTTAAACAGCATCTAAACATCCAGATTCTAAACTCATCAGCTCCCCAAATTGCCAATGAAGAAATAATATATACCAACCTGAAAATAAACCAAAATAAAACCATCAACATAATAGGATGCTACTTCCCACCTGGCCAAAATATCCCTCCACTAGAAAACCTCCTCAGCTGGACTACCCACCATCTCCCTCAAGAGACCATAATTTTAGGTGACGTCAATATTGATTGTCAATCCTGTTGCGGCAACCATCCAACCCAGCATCTAAACCTTCATGGCTTCACCCAACTAGTCCAGTCACCAACCAGAATAAATGAAAACTCCAACAAGCACACTACCCTGGATTGGATACTAGTCAGCAAGATTCCCCAGTCCTATATAGCAGGCTGCCTATCAGATAGCCTCAGTGATCATTCCCCAACATTCCTACTCAAAAAACACCTATACCAAGTTAAACCTGTCATCTACTGTCAAATACGTAAAAAACTACACTTTAACCCAATCACATTCATCTCATCCCTCAAAGAATGTAACTGGCTCCCTCTAAATTACCTCAGCCTAGATGACGCAGTCCAATTTTTCAATGCAACCTTCCTAAGCATCCTAAATAACCATGCCCCCATAAGACTTACCAGAACCAAAGCCCAACCCTCCCCATGGTTACAGAAAACCACTAGGTCAGAAATTAAAAACCGAGATAAAGCCTGGGAACACTGGCGCAAAACCAAAACCCGCTCAGCTAGACAGAAATTCCTATAACAACGCAATAGTCTCAAAGAGCTAATAAAGGAGGACAAAATCCAATACTACCAGTCTGCCCTCAACTCCTCCCAACACAACCCCAAACAATTCTGGACCTCCATAAACTCCATCCTCCACCCATGTAAAATCAATACCCCAACACCTAACACTCCTCACTCCTCAGAAAATATTGCTACCTCATTCAACACACACCTCACACAAACCATACTATCACTAGCTAGACAACACCCCCCTCCCCTACACCCCACACCTTCACCCAGTAATCCCCCCAGACAACACCCCCCTCCCCTACACCCCACACCTTCGCCCAGTAATCCCCCACACTCTTCTCATTTTCTCCCATTCTAGACAACACAACCCCCTACAGCCCACACCTTCACCCAGTAATCCCCCAGACAACACAACCCTCCCTACACCCCACACCTTCACCCAGTAATCCCCCCAGACAACACAACCCCCTCCCCTACACACCACACCTTCACCCAGTAATCCCCCCACACTCTTTTCATTTTCTCCCATTCCTACCTCCAACATAAGAAAACTCTTAACTAACCTTAAACCCACAAAATTAGCAGTAGACAACCTCCCAAGTGAATTCCTACAAATTGCAGCTGACACCCTAGCCTACCCAGTATCCATCTTGATTAACCAATCTCTGTCAGAATGCTACGTCCCTACACTATGGAAAATATCACACATCATTCCCCTTCACAAAGGCGGCCCCTCCACAGAACTAACCAACTACCGCCCCATATCAATTCCATCTCCACTCTCCAAAATACTAGAGAGATGCATTCACTCTCAAATCTCAGACTACCTCCGTACTAACAACTTCCTTTCTAATACTCAGCATGGTTTTCAACCAAACCATAGCACCACCACTGCCTTACTCTCTTTTACTAACACTATCCTTCAAAATAAAAACAATGGCCATCTCTCCTCTGCTACTTTCCTAGACCTATCTAAAGCATTTGACATGGTCCCACACAAACAACTCCTCTCTATACTCAATAACCTATCCTTTTCTCAATCAGTCACCAACTGGTTTCAAAGTTACCTGTCTGACCACTAGCAATCTGTTGTATGGAAAAATGACATATCTCCCCAACTACCTGTCTCTATTGGTGTTCCCCAAGGATCCATCCTTGGACCCCTACTCTTCTCTATTTTCACAAATAATCTAGCCTCTGCCACCAAACATGGCACACTCATACAATATGCAGATGACTTAACCATCATCTGCTCAGCCCAGTCCCTACCCAAACTGCAAAAGGTCACACAGGATGCATTTTCCTCTGTTGAAACTTGGTTATCTGATGCCCAGTTGATACTCAACCCAAACAAAACTAAACTCCTCATCTTCAAACCCACCAAACATACTCAAAGCAACTCTGACTTTAACATCACAGCAAAAGACAATACCACTATCCACCCAAGAGATCACACCAAATTGCTATTAGTCAAAATATAGGTAGTATGAGACAACTCTGTACTCCAAAAAGCCGGCTAGCTGGAAAGCGGCAATAAAGGCTTCACAGATCCACTATAATTCACTACAATGACTTTTATTGCTCAGACAGTAACACGACAAAATGGTCCACATAAAACACACACACAATGCAATTAAAATCGATGTTAAGCGCTTTCATCTGCCGATTGCAGACTCCCTCAGAACATAACATTATGGAAGTGTTTCTGATATTTAAACTGTATTTGGCGCCAAACCAGACCAATTGATTTAAAGGCACACACTTAGATATATTGCACATCTCTCAATAAATATTAAATAATGTATAAATATAACTTAAAATATATGACTAATAAATACAAGTGGATAATGTTACAACAATTACTGACTTCTCCATATATATAGGACTTACAATAAATAAATATAAAATAACCTTTAAATATATTCCTATATAAAAACTATCTAATAACTGCATGAATTCATGTACAATAATACATATCTATATGTAATTGATCTAATCATGTAATAAATAATACTAATAAATATTACATAATAAAAAAATAAATAAAAATTATAATGTGATGTTAAAATATTACCCTTAATTTCTAAAATACATTATGTATTACTATGTTTCACATTTTAAGGAAGGGTTTTATACTTATAAAATCATTGAGTCCTGGGGTTCTTGTGGCATCTGCTAACATCTGCCACTTACTCTCTTTACAAGCTAATTTATTTTTCCAATCTCCTCCTATTGGGTTCAAATATTCCTGATCTATAATTATAAATGTAAAAGTATGTTGTTCTCCTGCCTCTTTAATGTGCCTGTATAAAGCATTTTTTGGGTCTTTAATTTTAATACTGTAATAATGTTCATAAATCCGCTTTTTTAATTGCCTCTCAGTCTTTCCAATATAGAAAGCTGGGCAGGATTTACATTTAGCTAAGTACACCACCTGTTTTGTATAGCAGCACCCTCCCCTACTCTTAATTTTTGTGTGATTCACATCTTCTAACTTTATGTGGAATGAAGTATTAATATATTGGCATTGTTTGCAATTTCCACATTTTCTAGTGTATGTTTCTGTATTCTTCTTATTCTTTCCTTGACTACCTGTCTTCTCTAATAATTTCTTGATGTTGGGTGCTGTCCTATATACAATAGTCGGCATAGAACCCAACTTATCTCTAGTAGCTTCTGTAACTGTAATAATATCCCAATATCTCACCACTATCTCCTTGATATGATTGACATAAGGGGAATAAGTCAACACACATACTCTTCCTTCCTTAAATTTGTTATCATTAATTTTAGTATGTTTGACTTCATGTCTGCCCATTAAAGGTGTGTATTTTTGATTCCATTCTGAGCTAACAAACTTGATAGTATCATCCAATAATTCTTTAGGATAGCCTCTATCCTTGAATAATTGGTAAATAAAAGTCATCTCACTTTCCATGTCTATTTTCGTAGATGACATTCTAGCTCCCCTTATGCATTGGCCTTTGACAATATTTTTGAAAATATGTCTAGGGTGGTTACTACTGAAATATATATAGTCACTGGAAAAAGTTCCTTTCCTATACACCTTAGATGCGAAACCATCACCCGTCTTGTAGATAAATGTATCCAAATACGAGATCCCACTTTCACTAATATTGTAAGTGAACTTTAAAAACTCTGTAGTGGTATTAATATATTCTATAAATTTCACTATATCTTCCTTATCACCCTTCCATAAAACAAAAATGTTGTCTAAAAATCTAGCATAAAACATTATATTGTCTTTATATATACTATTAAACACATAAGTATTCTCCCATTCTAGCATGACTAAATTGGCAAAAATGGGTGCACAAGATGCATCCATTGCCACTCCTTTATTCTGTCTAAAAAATTCACCTTCAAATGATATGTAGTTATGGTCCAAAATCAGTGACATCATGTCTAAAATAAGTACAATTTTATCCCAACTTAAATCAGAGTATGTTCTCAGGCTATTACAGAAATAGTCTAAACCTTCTTCTTTCGGTATACATGAGAACAAATCACAGACATCAATCGTCACAAAAATATATTCTGTATTACACACCTGTGGTGTTAATTTACTTAAAAAATCCCATGAGTCTATCATCAAGTGTGGTATATTGTTATATGTGTTTTTGACCCATCTATCTATAGTATAACCAATATTAAAAGTTTTAGATTTAGATCCAGAAATAATGGGTCTGAAGGGTGGATGAAGAATTGATTTGTGGACCTTAGGAATGCCCACTATATGTGCCATCATAGGGTATTCTATCCGTATGAAATCATACACTTCCTTAGTAATTCTATTATCCAAAAAGTATTCTTCAATGGATAAATCTATACGCCTGTATCCTATATGTGTTTGGTTCAAAGATATAACTTCATAATTTCCAGATTCATATAAAATTTTATGTATAGCAGCTTTATATTCATAATTCGGATAAATAACCACCCCTCCCCCTTTGTCTGGTTTCATTATTCTGATGTAGGGATTCTTTATTAATTTGTTCAAACATTCTCTTTCTTCTATACTTAAATTGTCCTTTTCTGCATAACACTGTTGTTTATTTCTTATAACATTCTTATTAAATTTATAAATGTCATTACAAACCAAATTCTCATAGTGACTAACAATAGGGTTACTGATAGGAATATAACTACTCTTTTTCTTTAACGTCCCTTCTATATGGGATCTATCTTGTTCAATTGTATTAAATTGCAAAGCTAAATTCAGCTTTCTACAGAATAACTTAACATCTTTAATACTTTCAACTAGTCTAAAACTAGAATTGGGTATAAACTTCATGCCTTTGGCTAACAAATTATAAAATTCCTCTTTAACTATAAAATCTGAATAGTTATATACATTAAAACCATTAAAAGTACTCATGATCTGTGTACTATATGAATTCTCTGCTTGGCCTAATGAATTGTCATCTGGAGACACTCTGTCATTGTCACTTATACCTTCTCTTTCCCTTAACACATTGTCCACTACTTCATCTTCATCTAGAATTTCTTGTTGAATTTGTTGTAATGGAATGGAATTTTTTTGAAATTTGGATGAAATCTTCCTCCCTGAAAAATTTCTTTATATTCATCTCTCATTTCTCTCTCACTGTACTTCCTATCTGTTTGTGTGGACTTTCTTTCTTGAGGCCAAATATATGCTTTGTTGGCCCTATATGTTTCCATATCCCTATCTAGCTTGCCATGTTTTCTATCAAATACACTCTGTGCCTGTTTATCAGCTAGATAAAATTGCTTACTGTACAGTTCCTTCCATGAATTGAATTCATTGTGTAATAATATGCTGTGGTTTATAATTTCTACTTCATGAATGAGAGTTGACATTTTCTCATCATTATGTTGTATTAATACATTCATATATTTAAACCCAAATTCATCAAACAAGTTATTAAATTCATACTTAACTTGGTCATTATATACCAATCCCATGGGTAATTTAAAAAATCTGATTCCCTTAGGGACTACTTGGATACTTATACATTTATTTAAGTATGCATTATCTACCTTTAAATTCCTAATAAGAGTTAACTTTTTACCAAAATTATAAATAATTTCTTTAAGAGAATTACTAGTGCTTACCACTTGAGGGCGTGGTGTTTGATAAACAGTATTAAAATCGTAATCATTACTTAAAAATTGATTAAATGCATCATTTACATTAGTAACTTCTTTATTCCTACTGCTCTTCTTGTCTAAAATCTCATTTGGAAAAGTAGGCTTGTTAGGGCTTGAAACAGTTTTTTTGAAAAAAGTACCTTTTGTTATGCCCATTTCTTTACTTCCTGCCGTCGCGTATGTTTTAAGCACTGTATGTGCCTTAGGTTTAGCCCCTTTTCTCTCTAAATCCAAATGATCATGCAGCATACTAAAATCGAAAGTAAAGTCTTTATCTGGGGACAATATGAACTTGTCATCAGTTTGTATCATTTCCAGAGACTCTCGCCGAGTGTCAGATAAACAGTTCTCTGGGCTGAGTTGACCATTCGGTATATCTGTGTCAACACTCGTACCGACAGTTAAAACAATTTCTTTTTTAGAACAGCAATGCGTGCTTACGTTGTGTTGGTTTGCTGGCTCCATGTGCTTGTTTAACACTGGTTTGGTCACTTCCATTAAACTTTGGAACATGTTCGTTAGTTTTTGCATCTCAGCATGTAGACCAGTGACTTCCGCTCGTAACTGAGACAGTTCATTCACATCAGGGCTTGTCTGCGTGTCCTCACCGATACCAGCCATGCCTGCAGCAGCTACTAGGAAAATCGAGGTAGTATGAGACAACTCTGTACTCCAAAAAGCCGGCTAGCTGGAAAGCGGCAATAAAGGCTTAGCAGATCCACTATAATTCACTACAATGACTTTTATTGCTCAGACAGCAACACGACAAAATGGTCCACATAAAACACACCCAAAATGCAATTAAAATCGATGTTAAGCGCTTTCATCTGCCGATTGCAGACTTCCTCAGAACATAACATTATGGAAGTGTCTCTGATATTTAAACTGTATTTGGCGCCAAACCAGACCAATTGATTTAAAGACACACACTTAGATATATTGCACATCTCTCAATAAATATTAAATAATGTATAAATATAACTTAAAATATATGACTAATAAATACAAGTGGATAATGTTACAACAATTACTGACTTCTCCATATATATATAGGACTTACAATAAATAAATATAAAATAACCTTTAAATATATTCCTATATAAAAACTATCTAATAACTGCATGAATTCATGTACAAAAATACCTGATGCCCAGTTGATACTCAACCCAAACAAAACTAAACTCCTCATCTTCAAACCCACCAAACATACTCAAAGCAACTCTGACTTTAACATCACAGCAAAAGACAATACCACTATCCACCCAAGAGATCACACCAAATTGCAATTAGTCAAAATATTTTATTTATTTATTTTTTATTTAACATTTGTTGACCGGGAAAGTCCGACTAGGTTCCACAGATCCTGTTTTCAGTGGAGGCCCGGGGAGAAATGCTCCAGAATCATGTCTTTAGAATGTGGGAGGAAACCGGAGTACCCGGAGAAAACCCACGCGAACGCAGGGAGAACATGCAAACTCCACACAGAAGGCACCCCAACCGAGAATCAAACCGGAGAACTTCTTGCTGTGAGGCGACAACATTAACTGCTGCACCACTGCGCCGCCCAAATATACAACAATCTCAAATTTGACATTCACATATCCATGACCATAAACAAAGTCCACCAAAAACTAGGAGCCTTATACAGAAATAAGCAACTCCTCACCAAAGCAGCTAGGATTTCAGTTGCAAATTCGCACCTTATCTCCACCCTGCTTTATGCCTCTCTAATATATACCAACCTAAGGCAATGTGATCTAAATAAACTCAAGACCTGCTACAACAAAATCGCCAGATTCGCCACTGGGGCATCCTACCACAGTCACCACTGTCTCTCACTTATTGAACTAGGCTGGCTAGAACTCCCTCACCTCCTTCAATGGTATCAACACGCACTCACCCACAAACTGGTTAACCATCTTCTAAAGGTCCCATCCCTCCAGTATCTACTCCAACCCTATCTCACCACCAGACCACTACGATCCAGCAACAAAAATCAATTACAGGTTACTAGAGCCAATAATACTGCTGGAGAAGCACTATTCTCCAGCACTATAGCCAAATTATGGAACACCCCCCTCCCACAATAACCTCTCTACCATCATGCACCCACATCAAAGCTTTACTTAAAGCACACCTAAAAACATGCTGGCTATGCCCTTGTAACTCTCCTCTCTAACTTCTCCCACTCCATCTACCCTCTACCTCTCTTCCACCCCACAAACTACCTTTGATTACAACAAGCTCTGATACTTCCATGCCTATCTACTTATTATATGGCAGTAACTTCTTATTGTAACAATTGTTAATATCTGCTATGACTTCGTGGATAGAACAGATGCTAGTTATCTACTGAATGTATTATGTTCTTCATCTGTAACTATGTTTGTAATATTTTAATTGCTAGGATTCTTCATCTGTAACTATGTCTGTAATATTTTAATTTGTAGAGCTTTTCTCCCTGGGCCTCCACTGAAAATGGACCTGCGTCCAGTTGGACATTCCCGGTCAACAAATGTAAATAAATAATAATAAGATAAAATTTCTAGGTTTCAAATGTAAAATAGCTTTATTGTTTTACGACTTCCAAGTTCTGCAAATGTCTGAGAGATATGTACTTCTCTCACAGAGATATTACATTCTAAGTTTCTGTTTAGCCTGGGAACTGATGTCAGGTGACAAAGCATGATGTCATCCAAGCTGACCCAGCAGTAAAATTGATATTAACTTAAGAACTCTCTTGGAGAGACAGAGTGTGAATTTTGTATCTTGTCTTGGACCTAGAAACATCCATTCAGTACTTCTGCCTGTGTGTTGCTCTGTAAGTAAGTTACTTAGGGCATAGTATCTCTTAGATATAGATAGGAATATAGTAATGATTAGTTTAGATGTTTTCAGTATTTATTTGAGACTGTCCTGCAATGTTGTTTTAAAATATGTCCTGTGATTTTGAACTCTGTAGTTACTGTGTTGAGTGTTGTCTTGTTCTTTTTTATTTATTAGTAAATATATTTAAACGTATCATTGTGGCTGATATTTGTGAGACATAGTTAAGCTCTTAGAGTACTGACAAATGTATTTGGTGACACTTTACAGGCCACTCCTAAATAGCCTTGGTCACACTTACCATTTGGATAACAGTAACGTTATACAGTAGGATTGGGCGCCCTTTGTAAGGGCCTTATGGTAGCTGATAAGTAAGATCTGGCTGGTGGCAGTGATAACTACCTTATAGTCTGGGCAGAAGCGGGCATAGCTAGTAAATCTGTGCCAGCCTTCCCCATGAGTGTCTATGGGTTTGTATATAAATCAAATCTCAAAGTGTGTGTGTGTCAGCTACTTCGGCAGGGACATGAAGCACTAATTTGATCGGAGAGGGTGCTGGAGGTCTTAGGTTGGCCACTCGGCTGAGAACTTAACCCTATAGCTGTGTCAGGGGGAGTCTTATTGGGATTCTGGAGAAAGATGGTGAAACCAGCCCCAGACTGGCTGTGATCTCTGTGTGCTGTTAAGGGAAATTGTACTTTACTGTGTATGTACTTGTCATCTTCACATTGTGTATGCCCCTCACTGTTGCCAGTGGTGAGGATTGAGGCTCCTTGACTACTGGGACAGTGCAGGGGCATCACATATTAATTGGTTAGCAGTGGTGGGATATCCAGATCACATATTAATTGTTTGACTATGTGGTGAGATAGCCACATCACATATGACTTGGTTTGTAGTGGTGTGGATATTGAATTCCTGTAGTCTGTGTACAGTGGTGTTTGTACTCTCAGTCAGTCATGCAGTGAACATTCAGGTTCATATCACAATTGTTTTATTTTTTTGTTACCTTAATTAGTCAGGGAGAGCAGGTAAGCATGTCAGCAGAGGAGTATGGCAAGCTGACAAAGAGCCAGTTGGCTGAAATGTGCCAGGCTAAAGGACTGGTGCATGCCAGCCTGACTAAAGCAGACATGATTGCAGCTTTAGTCACAGCTGCATCGCAGAATAGCAACCATGAGGACAATCAGACTGGCCTTGGAGATGTACAACTCTCAGAAAATGGACAGCTCAGCCTTTCCACAGAGGGCTTAAAAATCCATCTGGAGTTAAAGAAACATCAGCTAGAGGCCAAGCGTTTGGAAACAGAGGCAGCAGAGAGTCTAAGGCATCTAGAAACTGAGGAAAATGAGAAACTGCAATGTTTGAAGGCTGAGGAAAATGAGAAACTGTGACGCCTGGAAGCTGAGGAGAAGGAGAGGTAGAGGCAACATGAAAAGGAGTTGCTGACTCTTCACCAGAATCATGGAGGTAATGGGGAATGGAGTAACTGAACCCCAGAAGCAACAAAGGTCAGTAAATTTCTTCCACAGTTTACAGAAGGGAATCATTTTAATAGTTCCATTCATATGTTTGAGAGGGTATGTAAACAGTATAATGTTGACCAAGGGCTCTGGGTACAGTTCCAGACCCATTTACTCCATGGTAAAGCTGTAACTGCAATTTCTAAACTGTCTGATATAAATTGTTTAAATTATAATATAATTAAAATGTGTTTCTCGAATGTTTTAAATTAACACCTGAAGCTTATAGGAAAAGGTTTTGTGAGCATAGACACAAAGCAGATGAAAGTGTGTGTGAATATGTTGCTGAACTAAGCACTTGTTTTCATAGGTGGGTGAGTGGATGTCATGTTACCACTTTTGAAGGGCTGGCAGACCTTTTGGTGAGGGAACAAGCCCTTAACACTTTGCCTGAGGACATGAGAATCTGGTTAGCTGATAGACAATATAGTACTGCAGATGAGTTGGAGAAGAAGGGAGACCTATACCTAGCAAGCAAGGCATCACTGCACAGGAAAGGGACACACAGTCCTGATCATGGGCCTAAGGGAACCCATGGTGGGCAGCCCAGACTGCCTCAACAGAGTCTGCCAGTAGTAAGGGAATCCACTAGTCCAGGTACATGTCTAGGACCAAGGGTTAAATGTTTTAAATGCAACCAGTTGGGCCATGTAGCATATAGATGTCCACAGAGACAAGGTGGAGAACAAAAGATGGGAGAGCCAGTAAGTGGGAGTGACAAAATGACAACAGTAGGTTGTCTCGAGACAACAAAGGTACCAAACTACCACCCTGCAGATGCCCTGATAGGGAATGATTTTGATAATGCAGTGCATTGTGTGCATGCAGTTAAACACAGACAGGCTTGGAGACAAGCATGTGGGTCAGATAGCCTGGGGAGACCCAGGCAGACTGCACAGTTGCAGCCAGGACTGGTGAGGTGGTTACTTCAGGGAAGGAGCTACACTATAGCAGTGAGACTGAAGGTGAGCCACAGCTGCTTGTGGGTACTGATGTTCCCTTGGACAGAGTAACTGCAAGGGCAGAGGTGAGTAGTTATAGTACCCAAGCTGACAGTGAGGCACTGCTGTCAGAGGATGCCTGACTTCCTGTGGAAGGGGAGCTGGGAAGGGTTACAAAGAGAGATTTGAGACAAGCTCAGCTCTCAGATCCTGCATTACAAGGCCTGAGGGAGATAGCTAATGAGACACCTGATTCTCAAGGGAAGGTGGAATCTGTATACTGGGACAAATAGTTATTGTATAGAGAGTGGACCCCTGAGGGAGGGCTAGAGGGTGAGAGAATACAGCAGTTAGTAGTGCCCAGAGCCTACCATCTGACACTTCTAGCCATAGCCCATGATACTCCTTTTGCAGGTCATATGGGCATAAAATGTTAGAGACATATTATGCAGAACTTTTATTGGCCTGGGATTTTCAGAGATGTAATAGGGTATTGCAGGACCTGTGAGCAGTGCCAAAAGGTAGGCAAGGCTGGAGACAAGGTGAAAGCTCCTTTGATGCTTTTGCCTGTGATTAAGGAGCCATTTCAGATGGTAGCTATGGATATTGTGGGGCCTCTGAGTACCCCAAGTTCCACGGGGAAAAGATATATCCTAGTAGTAGCAGATTATGCTGCCAGATACCCTGAGGCAGTGGCTCTGTCCTCCATTGAGGCAGAAAAGGCGGCAAATGCTTTGTTAGAAATTTTCAGCAGAGTAGGTTTCCCAAAAGAAATACTGACTGACAGAGGTGCCAATTTCATGTCAGATCTACTGGCTTGTCTGTGGAAGTACTGTGGGGTGAAGCACCTAAAGACCACCCCCTACCTTCCCCAAACTAATGGTCTTGTTGAAAGGTTAAACTCTATACTCAAGTCCATGCATTGGGCATTTGCAGACCAGTTTAAGAGGGGGTGGAACAAATATTTGCCCCATCTGTTGTTTGCTTACAGAGAGGAACCCCAGGAATCCACAGGTTTTTCACCCTTTGAGTTGTTGTATGACAGGAATGCCCGAGCTAGAGATTATGCTGTAGGGCATGGTTCTCATTCATATCAGACACAACAAGCTGCAGGCAGCTTGGGAGGGACCCTACAAGGTGGTAAGAAAGATAAGTCATGTTAACTACATGGTAGAACTGCTAGGCAGGAGGCAGGGGCACAAATTATACCATGTTAACATGATGAAACCTTACCATGATAGGGAGGCCCTTGTGGTGAGTATTTGCAGTGGATGGCAAGAGGAGTCTGAGGAGGATCTGGTGACTGATCTCCTCAGTGAGGCTTAGACTGACACCTCAGTGGAAGGGGTAGCAATGTCCCAGCAGCTATCCCCTACCCAGGTTCAAGAAATCCGAGCAGTGTTACAGGAGTTTTGAAGCATGTTCACTAGGAAACCAGGGTGCACCCACCCAGTGCAGCACTATGTGGATACAGGACCCCAAAGGCCTATTAAGCAGGCCCCTTATAGGGTGCCTGAGAGAGTCAAACAGACTCTGAGGGAGGAGATACAGGAAATGTTGGAACTAGGGGTAATTCAGGAGTCCAGCAGTCCCTGGGCCTTCCCAGTGGTGCTGGTACCAAAGAAGGATGGCAGCACCAGGTTCTGTGTTCTTACCAAGGGTTACTGGCAGGTACCCTTGACTCCCAGTGCTAGAGAGAGGTCAGCCTTTGTGACTTCTTTTGGCTTGTATGAGTTCACAAAAATGCCATTTGGGATGAAAAATGCCCCATTGACTTTCCAGAGGCTGGTAGATCATATTCTAGTAGGAGCAGGAAATTTTGCCCTTGCTTACCTAGATGATATTGCCATCTACAGCTATTCCTGGCAACAGCCCCTTCAGCATGTCATGGAGGTGCTGGGCAGACTACAGAGGGAAGGGTTGACCATTAAGCTCAGCAAATGTCAGGTGGGTATGGCAGAGGTCTCCTGCCTGGGACATAGAGTGGGGAGTAATAAGATCAGGCCAGAACCTGCCAAAATGGAAGCCATTCAGGCTTAGCCTGCACTGGTTACCAAAAAGCAGGTGAGGGCTTTATTAGAGACAGCAAGTGCTACAGAAAGTTTGTCCCCAGTTATAGTACTATAGCTGCTCCCCTCATAGACCTGACATGGAAAAACAGGCCAGATAAGGGTAGTTTGCACCCAGCATGTGAGCAGGAATTCCAGAAGCTCAAAGGAGCTTTGAGAGGACCCCCTGTGTTAACCAGTCCAGATTACAGCAAAGAATTTGTTGTGCAGGTGGATGCTTCAAACCATGGGGAGAGGCTGTACTAATCTAGGTTTCCTCAGAGGGAGAAGAGAACCCGGTGGTATATCTTAGTCATAGGCTCCAACCCAGGGAAAAATGCTATGCAGCTGTAGAAAAGGAATGCCTAGCTATAGTGTTGGCACTGCAGACACTTCAGCCTCATCTGTATGGAAGAAAACTCACTGTAGTTACAGACCACAATCCCTTAACATGGCTACACTGAGCCAGCCAGCAAAATGCCAAGTTACTAAGGTGGAGCCTAGGGTTGCAGGCATAGGATATGACAGTGCAGCACCACAGTGGGGTTAGCAATGCCAACGCAGATGGGCTCTTAAGACAGGGAAAGGGGTAAGGTATTCCCAGATAGGCTCAACCCTCTCATGCAAAGTTTCTCGAGGTTCACTTGAAAAACTAGCTTGAGTTTTAGGAGAGGGGAAAAATGTGACATTGCCAGTCCAGCTATGTGGAATTTTGTAAATAATTCTGTCATTTGTGAATATTGATATGATTTATACAGAACTGTACATGTTATGTACTGAGCTTCAAGAATGTAACCACAGCATACCCTGCTGGAACATAGAAGACTAACTTACAAAACTTCAAGAAAATAAGTGGAAATTGTTTTACAATTGTGTTATCTTTCAGTTTCAGTGCAGTAGATACAATGTCTAGAGCATGAGATTTTTCTATTGTCTTGAAACAGAAATAAGGTTTCAAATGTAAAAGCTTTTTATTGTTTTATGACTTCCAAGCTCTGCAAACTTCTGAGAGTTATGTACTTCTCTCACAGAGGTGTTAAATTCTAAGTTTCTGTTTAGCCTGGGAACTGATGTCAGGTGACAAAGAGTGATTTCTTCCAAGCTGACCCAGCAGTAATATTTGATATTAACTTAAGAACTCTCTCAGAGAGAGTATGTATTTTGTATCTTGTCTTGGACCTAGAAGCATCCATTCAGCACTTCTGCTTGAGTATTGCTCTGTAAGTAAGTTACTTAGGACATAGTATCTCTTAGATACAGATAGGAATATAGTAAAGATTAGTTTAGATGTTTTCTGTATTTATTTGAGACTGTCCTGCAATGTTGTTTTAAAATATTTCCTGGGATTTTGAACTCTGTCGTTACTGTGTTGACTATTGTCTTGTTCTTTTATTATTTATTATTAACTATATTTAAACCTATCTTTGCGGCTGATATTTGCGAGACATAGTTAAGGTCTTAGCATGCTGGCATTTGTATTTGATGACATTCTACAGGTCACTCCTAAATAGCCTTGGTCTTGGCCACACTCACCATTTGGATAATAGTAACATTACACAGTAGGATCGGGCACCCTTTGTAAGGGCCTTATGGTAGCTGATAAGTAAGAGCTGGCTGGTGGCAGTGATAACTACCTTATAGTCTGGGCAGAAGGGGGCATAACTAGTAAACCTGTGCTAGCCTTCCCCAGGAGTGTCTGCGGGTTTGTATATAAATCAAATCTGTGTGTGTGTGTGTGTGTGTGTGTGTGTGTGTGTGTGTGTGTGTGTCAGCTACTTGGGCAGGGACACAAAGCACTGGTTGGACAGAGAGGGTGCTGGAGGTCTTAGCTTGGCTACTCAGCTGAGATCTTAACCCTATAGCTGTGCCAGTGGGGAGTCTTATTGGGGATCTGGAGAAAGAGGGAGAAACCAGCCCCAGACTGACTGTGATCTCTGTGTGCTCTTAAGGGAAATTGTACTTTACTGTATGTGTGCTTGTCATCCTCCCATTGTGTATGCCCCCCACTGTTGCCAGTGGTGAGGACTGAGGCTCCTTGAGTACTGGGCCAGTGCAGGGGCGTCACAGAAGGGTCAGCAGTAAAACATGAACAATTGAGAATAAAGCTCAGTAAGGAGTACTTCAGAAGTTTAAAAGTAATATTGAAAATGGCCTTGATATATAGGAATAAAGTTCAAGCTATAAATCAATTTGCTCTCTCTGTTTTACGTTAAACTTTGGGGTGACTGATTGGACCCAAAACATATTGTATCAGCTGGACATGAAAACAAGAAACAAAAAAAAAATGCTTCCTGCATATCATACGATATATAAAAATCAGTGTGTAGCAGTATTATATATTCCTCTCGCTGAAGGAGGTATGGGCCTCCTCAAAATTCATTATATACCTGTAATTGTGGGACTGCTTATTTGTCTGCTGACATCATCAGATCCAAACCTTGCGAAAGTTTAAAACATGAGGAGAAGTTCAAGATGACATCTTTGCTTAGTTAAGCAGAAACATTTTGGAATAAAGCAGGAATGGAAATCAAACCAGAAATTGAAGAAAAAAAATCAGACAGCAACTGAATGTGCCAAAAACAAAAGAAAGAATATAAGGAGAAGGATCAGATGAGAAGAAAATAAAATGGAAAATCCGCAAACTTAGCGGCAAGTAAAGAGATCATCTGAAACAACCTCATGTTGACCAAGATTTGACACAGGAATGGTTAAGGAGAGGTGAACTGAAACCAAAAGATGAAAGGTTAATAATGGTAGCCCAGGATAGTGGACTATATACATATTAATGTACAAAGTCCTTAGACAACATTGGAGAAACAGACAAATGCAGGTTCTGTAAAACAGAATTGGAAATGGTTGCACATCTTGTTGCTGAGTGTGATATATTCATGGCAGGGGACCCTTACTGCGAAAGGCACAATAAGATGGCAAGACTGCTGCATGGATGATTGTCCAAACACTACAGTATGGAAGCAGCTGATAAGCAATGGAAACAAGAGCCACAAAGCGTTATAGAGAATGATGAAGTTTATATCACATGGGATTGCTGAATCCTAAGATTTCAAAAAATAGATGTGAGAAAAGAGGATATACTTGTTCATGAAAAAAAGACAAAAGTAGCATTGATCATTGAAATTGCTACACCCAGGGATTACAGTGTATTAAGTGCAGACAGACACAAAGTCTTAAAACACCAGAATGTGCAGGCAGAAATGAAAGCAATGTAGAAGAAAGATACCCAGACATTTCCAATAGTATCAGGAGCAACAGGTCTAATAAAAAAAGAATTTACAATCATACTTACGCATGCTGCCAATACATGTAACCCTGTATTAATTACTGAAGGAGTCAGTGCTGGGTGCATTGTGAGAGCTGAGAAGAGCATGCTTAGCTAAAATAAAAGACTGAAACAACACTAATTTTTTGAACTCTAATTGTACCCCTGCCTTAGTAATGGAGTCCATTTCTGTCATGATACTGGAAACCAAAAACACTTGGGAAAAATTAAACCGCAATAAAATGGAGGGCAGTGCTGGGTCAACTGATGCAGTTGCAATCTATGTCTCACACAGTATTAACCGCCTTAAGTACTGAGCACCTCAAAACTATTGATTGTTTTTCTCTATGTTTGCTTTCTGTATATTCAATAAGGTTTGATGGGTTCACATGCAATTTTCTAGATATGTTACTGGTATTATCAGCTGAAATGCACTTGCATTGTACTGTCATGCTAAAAGGCAATAGAGAAGTTGTGCCTTGACTTTTAATTAACTTTCAGTGAAGTAACATATAAAAATAAAATAACACTATTAGACAACAATGCATAATTTTTTGCACAGTCATAAAACAGTGTATGTTTCTGTTTTTGACAAGTTTTATGTTTGTTAGTCAGGTCCTTCGCTGAAGGTTGTGCGTTAGGCCAGGCAAGCCAGTACGTAAAAATCTACTGCCAATCATTAGCAGACCGGAGTTCTGCTGTGGCGACCCCTAACCAGGAAAAGCAGAAAGACACAAACAAAGTCAGGAGACAACTACAGCTACATTATTATTATAAATAGTCTGCTCTGCAAATATTTCTAATTTGTCACTTTTGTATGGCTATATTCTGACTGGAATTTAACCTCATGTATGAATGGCAATATGTTTGTATTTCTGCAATATATTATAACATTTTTAAGACAAAACAGATTGGTTCTCAGTTATATATAACACACTGTATGAGTGAGCAACATTAAAGTACAGATAACGAGAGCGTCTTGAAGGTGTAGATATCATTCTGTATGTATCAAAAATGGGTTTTGCTATAACATTTACATGGCTCTACTACAAGCACCTGAGGCCCAGATGCTCAAATACCGCTAGCTCAGAGCCAGGGATTTGGGTGCCTTGTAGCGTGCACAGTCAGCTGCACATGCTCTAACTCGACTACATGCTCCGGCAAGGTGCAGCAGCTATGGGGACAGAGAGAGTGAAGTTGCTGAACCTCACCCAAACACAGTAGCTGAGTTTGGGCTGGGTTAGCGAGGTAGCTATGGGGTGGAAGTGGGATGGGGGGTGCAGTTTAGGGTTTAAGGCAGTGATCGGGAGGGAATGGGAGGGAAGTTCAGGGATAGGGAGCCAATGGGGTTTTAGGTTTAGGGAACAGAAGGGGATATTTAGGATAAAGAGGTGATGGGGGAATTTATGGAGGGGGAAGCGAGTTTTAGATTTAGGGAGCCAGAAGGCAGTTTAAGGTTAGGCAGTAGGAGCAGACTTTTACATTATGGAATAATCAGCGAGTTTTGGTTTAGGAAGGGGAAATGGAGTTTTCAACTTAGAGAGCTATTGGGGACTTTAGATTTTGGAAGGGGAATGCTATGGTTAGTGTTAGGGACTGGGTAGGAATTTTAGGGTTACAGTTAAGGTAAATGGTGAGACCACTTGGCGGAATGGTTAAGGTCTTCGCCTCCATGTACAAGGTACAAGGTTTGATCCTGACCTCCAACCAATGCCTGTTGGAGTTTGCATGTTCTCTCTGTGTCTCTGTGGGGTTCCTCCCACCTCCTAAAAACATGCTGAGTGTTTCCATCTCAAACACAGAGCTGTGGACAGCAGCAGCAGAGACTCTACATGGTACCCTATAGGGGGAAGAGTTGTACAGACCAACTGCATTGGGAATCTACTGTGGTACGCAGTATCCTCAAGATAGGAGAACACACCTCACAGACTTGGCAGGGCTAGCCACCTGGTGTAAAATGTGGCTCTAGGTGATTTGGTCATGTTGACTAATGTCGCCAAAATGGGCATGGGTAGCTAAGTGGTTTGAGCACCCGGCCTACTCCGACCTACTCCAGGAAACCATGCAAATGGTGGGAGGTATTTATGTGCCACTATTGGCCAGTGTGTGCCACCCATAAAGCCCAGCAGCCCTGGGTCAATAAGCTACTGACTGGCTGGTGTCTAGTTGCCCAGACTGGGTAACCTGGGATAGCTCTGTTGAGCAAAAGCTGGACATAAAAACAACCAACCTGCCAAACATGAACTGAGAATTGCTACGCTTAATGTAGGTTCACTGACAGGATGCAGCTTGGAAGTGGATGGCATGATAATACGGAGGAGGCTGGACATCCTATGTATCCAAGAGACAAGATGGAAGGGTAGTGCAGCAAAGCCACTTGGCTTAAGGACTAGACACTACTACTCAGGAGGTGGATAGGCTAGATATGGTGTAGAATGGTGTAGGAATTGTGGTGAGAGAGAGGCTTCAGAAGGCAATGACTGATATTATCAGAATTAATGACAGACTCATGGCAATCAGACTCGAGTGTAATAATAGGGCAGTATTCATAATCTCAGCCTATGATAGGGCAGTATTCATAATCTCAGCCTATGATAGGGCAGTATTCATAATCTCAGCCTATGATAGGGCAGTATTCATAATCTCAGCCTATGATAGGGCAGTATTCATAATCTCAGCCTATGATAGGGCAGTGTTCATAATCTCAGCCTATGATAGGGCAGTATTCATAATCTCAGCCTATGATAGGGCAGTATTCATAATCTCAGCCTATGCCCCACAGCAGGGTTGTGATAACAAAGAAAAGAGTGCATTCAGACAGCAGCTGCAGGACCTACTGGATAAAGCAGGACAACATGAATTGGTGTTGATAATGTGTGACTTGAATGCACATATTGGGATAGACAGAACAGGATATGAGGACTGCTTGGGTCCACACGAGTGGGGCAACAGGAATAAAGAAGGAGAGACCATTCTAGACTTCTGTCTGGCAAATGGCTTGGTACTAGCCAACACATGGCTCAGAATGAGAGACAGTCACAAGATCACATACAAGAGTAGGCAACATGCAACTCAGGTAGACTTCCTTCTAGTAAGGGAAAGGCACTGAGGTAAAATCCATGATTGCAAAGTAATCCCCAGTGAAACAGTCAGCCTATAGCATAAACCACTAGTTGCCACAATCAGCTGCAAGTAGTGGTCAGAGAAGGCTCTAGGTCAACAGAGACCAGGCTGAAGACCTGGAAGTTGACTGGAGAGAAAGTACAATAGTTCAAGGAATTACTCAGGGCTCTAGCACCCCAAGAAGAAGGGTCTATATTATATCATCGAATGCTTAAAAAAGTGAACGATGAATAATTGACCCCATGTAAGCGAAAGCTTACAATCTCGAAAGCTCAGAACAGCGATTTTTTTCCAAGGGAAAAAAAATCGCTGTTCCAAAAAAAAAAAAAAAGAAAAAAAAATTGAAAGAATACATTCCCCCTACTTAAATATACCAACTCCGTGATCGCACTACAGTGCTGAAAATGGCAAAGTAACAGAAGCGGTCAAGTGAATTTTGCTTCGCTATTTTGCCTTTTTGTTGTTTTAAGTTCAACCTTTGCCGATTCTCAGTTAGAGCTTCTTCTGTGTAGCGACATGCATGAATGAGCGTTCCTTCGTTGAAGGTTGTGCATTAGGCCCGGCAAGCCAGTACGTAAAAATCTACTGCCAATCATTAGCGGACCAGAGTTCCGCTGTGGCGACCCCTAACAGGGAAAAGCCGAAAGAAGAAGAACAAGTTGTTTTAAGTTCAACCAAGACACATTTGATAGAATGCGTCTTTGGTCATCTAATAGGAACCCAAGAAGAAGAGAAAATAGGTGGAGTTGAACAAGAATGGCAGCGCCTAAAAGAAGCATGTGTTAGGACTACAGAAAAGATATGTGGCTGAGCCAGGTATGGAAATAAGGTACATAAGGAAAGCTGGTGGTGGAATGGAGAAGTCCAGGAAGTCATCAAAAGAAAGAAGGAGTGCAGGAAGAAGTGGGAGATAGAAAAAACTGACCAGGATAGGAAGGAGTACTGGTTGGCTAACAAAGAAGCTAAGAAAGAAGATGCAATAGCAAAGAATAGGGCATCGGAGGCACTCTACCAACTTCTGGAAAGTGACTCAGTAAGGGGCACAAAGAAACTATATCAGGTTGCAAGGCAAAGACAGAAAGATAAAGAAGATAGTCAGACACCCTTCATAAGGAATGCCAGCAACAACCTATTCACCAGTCCAGAGGGTGTCAAAGGCAGATGGAAGGAGTATTTCCAGCAGCTTCTGAATGAAGAAACCCCACAGAAGCTGTACTGCTCCAGACACAGCCTATGATAAGAGAAGAAGAGGAGCCCACCCTTGAAGAAGTAAGAACAGCACTAAGGAAGTTGAAGTCAGGGAAAGCAGCAGGCTCAGATGAGGTCACAGCAGATATGATAAAGATGCTGGTTGAGATAGGGGAGAAATGGCTCCTGAGGGTACTCATAGCAGTGTAGAGAGAAAGGCATATCCCAGATGACTGGAGAATAAGTATAATCTTGCCAGTGTTCAAGAGCAAAGGGGACATCCACAACTGTGGCACTACAGAGGCATCAAACTCCTATCACATTGCATGAAAGCTCTGGAGAGGGTGATTGATAAATGTTTATGCAGAGTAGTAGAATGTAGGATGGGAGATAAGCAGTTCAGATTCAGATCAGGATGCAGCACAATTGACCCAGTGTTTGCAGTGAGACAGATACTTGAGAAGAAGCTAGAGATGAGGACAGAGACCAACAGGGCATTACTAGACTTGGAGAAAGCATATAACAAGGTCCCAAGAAAGCTGATCTGGGCAGTACTGCAGTGGTTCAAAGTGCCAGAAACATTGGTAGAATTAATGCAGGCTATGTACAAGGACCCAATGACTCAAGTACAAACAGTGTTTGGCCTCATAGAGGGGTTTCCAGTGGGAGTAGGTGTAGTGGTTCAGCTCTGAGCCCACTGCTGTTCATACTGGTGATGGACTACATCAGCAAACAGGTCAGAAGGGACAGATCAACAAAGCTGCTGTATGCAGATGATGTGGCATTATTGGCAGACTCTAAACAATAACTTCAGCAAAGGATAGGATAATGGAATGCAAAACTGAAGGCACACAGGATGAAAATGAGTACAGATAAGACAATGGTAATGGCAGCAAACTGGGGAAATCAGAAGAAGTTGAAAACTGAGATATAATAGAAGATAGTGGAACAGGTAAACAGCTTCGAGTATCTGGGAGGGGTGGTTGAAGAGAAGGGAAGTCTGAATGAAGAGGTCAAAGCACTTAGTTGATTATCAGAGATATAAAGTCACACATGCATCTTTATCTTCAATAAATTACATTTGGGGAAGGGATGAAAGCATAAATCCTTTCCCTGGAAAAATATATATGAATTTTAGTTCCAATGCAATGACACATTAGTGCTTAGATATTCCTGACAGTATTTTCACATGGCTCTGTTCACTTTAGCTGAGCAGTCCATTCGTCATCCTCCAAAATATCAACTGCAAAAGATTCAATAAATCGAACATTGACATGCTACCACTCATGCAGTGCAAAAGAACCTTGGTACATGCAATTTTCAAACAAAATATAAAACAAATGCCATCATTTTTTTCTGGAGGACAAGCCCTCCTGTAACTCTTGTTAATTATATATACAGACTCTGAGGTGCATAATCCTTGGGGATAGGTAATGCTCCCCTGCCCTCGGTCCTCAGGTCATACCTTCTTGGCCTGCCTGGGGACTGTTGATAGTGGGTTATATGTGATGCACTCCCCATGGGAGACACCTGGGGGAAGTCCTCAGTATGTGCCCATGCATCATTTACCATTGCATTCTTGTGGCATGTACCATAAGATATGCTGCATGATGTAAGTGTAACACAATCACTAGCAGTTTATTCATGTTATCTTATATACACATCTTAATTAACTTACTGTGTTACTGAACATGATTCAGTCATGTGCATGGGTATGTTATTTGTACGTGTGTGTGTCTATATATATATATATATATATATATATATATATATATATATATATATATGTGTGTATGTGTATATATATATATATATATATATATATATATATATATATATATATATATAGGATCACTACATAATCTCGAAATCTTGAAATACCGAATTTCAAAATCTCGAGACTATATAGCCGAAATCCCTAAATGTCAAAAGACCAAAACCGCGAAATTCAAAATCCCAAACATACAATACATATACAGCATACACATACACATACACACAACTGCCCCCCACAATCAAACATATAATCCTACACTACAGATAAGCAGGGGGGCAAGCCCCCCACACCCTCCTTACTTAAATATACTAACTCCGAGATCGCACAAACAGACGCACAAAGGAAACTCACAGCCACACATTTTACAGTCCCTCACACACACATACATCACAGTCACAACACACACTGACACACACTAAAGCCCCAACCAACACACTTACATATAGATACTTACCTGAACTTCCACCCATCCATAAACAAACTGCAACACCAGAAGCACTACTTCAATATCTCCGAACATCGGGATTTTGAATTTCGTGCTTCTGGTCTTTCAGTATTTAGGGGATTCAGCTACATAGTCTCGAGATTTTGGGTTTCGGTATTCCAAATAATTGCCAATGAGCTTGCTTGAAAGACAAAATGCTGAACAGGATCATTAGAAATTACCATTTATTGTTAACCAAATCATCTAAAAAAGTAATTATAAATGCAAACTAATAGGGTTACATTTGTGATTACAAAACTAATACAAAAGACAACTTTTACAAGGCGAGCTTTGTCTTCAAACCCCCATCTTGGGGGAACTACCCCCCACTTCCGGAAATTAAATATACTATCTCCAGGGTCGCACAACCTTGCAGAAAGGAGGAAAAAGACTAAATTATGCAACAATCAATCTGCTGAAGTTTGATTGTTGTATAATTCGACTAACTACACCACAGACAAAAATCACCAACATTTGAGCATGTGATGAACTGTGTGCAGTGATGAATCATATAACACCTGTAAATGTGGTCATGTGTACACATATATTATGGTTTACCATCATAATTCCGACAATGTTTTGTGAGAGTAATCACTTACTTGAAAAACATTGTCAAAATTAACATTAGCGAATGAGAATAACTACGAATTAAAAAAATGTCAATAGTTCAAATTCGAACTGTTGACATTTTTTTGAACTTACCTCAACATCCGGTGCCATTCACAACACGTTTAGCAGGGGGCTGCACTCCCCTGCACTCCTCTGCTAATTATATATACTAACTCTGAGGATGCACTACAGTGAAGAATGCTGAACTCCAAACCAAGAACCTGAACAAAAATGCATGGAAACAATGGCAAGCAGAAACACCAAAACACAGCAGAACCAACATTCCAAAAGTCCACTTTAATAAACCACAGGATTTAGTGCTTTCATAAGGTTGTAGCAAAACTTCTTCAGAATGAATGAAAAACTCAAACACCTTGCTTAAATAATACAATTAAACTATATGATTCGGGACACACCTCTCAAATAACAAAAGCTTCTAAAAGCTGTATAACACTAAAACATGTTTAAAATTAGTAAATACAATAAAATATATACATCTAAACATAATAAGACATAAGCCTAAGCACACTAGCTATAGATATAGATTCATTTAGACCTGGCAGTGAAGTGGCATTTAATTTAAATTGCCAATATAATTCTTTACACTCAATTAAATCACGCCAAGGTCCTCCTAATGAATTCATAGGAATCATGTCAACTCCGAAAAATAAAAAACTATGAGCAGGATATTTTTCTATATGGCAATACAAGGCATTAGTATTTTTCTTGTGCAAAATGTCATAATTACGCTCATAAATTAGGAAATACCCTAACGGTCTAGTAGCTGGGTCACCATTACACCTTGAACTCATTGTGTTATTTATTAGACAAGGTGTGGAAATGCTTAAAATTCTCAAACACAACCAAAATCAAATAGACAGTTTCATGAAGGAAGCCAAGATATTGGACAACAGAATCAAAAATGACTTGTTATTTTCAGTACAAAATCAATCATATTTTGCTATTTTTGGGAAAATAGATTCTGTTGTCAGTGATATACAGAAAAGGAAATGCAAGAAACTAGACTGAGACCGTAGGGACTATCAGGACAGCAATGCCTATCCACAACCAACAGGAGGGTAGAGAGGGCAGAGCTATGACGTCACGTCTTTGAATGAAGACAATCCTCAAACAGAAACTGTGGACGATGAGGAAGATGAAGGGAATTCATCCCCTTTAGACCCAGTTCAACCTAGGAGATCGGAAAGGCTCAGGAATCGCAACCAGAGCCATTTTCCCAAACAGGACAAGGGATTTCAGTCACAAATGCGATTCCAACATTCCTGGAACCAGGGGAGAGGTCAGGGAGGTTAAAGGCAGCAGAATTCATTCCGCCATTAACTATTGACAATTTCAGTTATACGGAACAAGCAGGTACTGTAAACAAAGTGTTTCCCCATATTTTGCTCAACCACAAATGTAATTTTAAGGTGTATAACTTCACAAGTCTTAATTTTGGTGAGTCTTTACCCTTGCTGTTAAGCAAGGGACAAACCTTTGTACCTACTTCTCAGGTGAATATAGAGACTTTATTATTGGACTTGAAACTATATTTGAGAAAATTTAACTTTAAATTGTTATTTAATGGTGTTGAAGCAAGGCAAATCAACGAAATTTTAAGAAGAAATAGTACTTTTAATCCAGTGTTGGCTATGCCTTTAATTATTTTTGAGAAGATGTGTGAATTCAGCTTTAGAGCTTTGATAGAAAATAAGAGGAATCATGTGATTACTAATTTGAGTAGGTCTGAGCAGGAAATATTGAAAGTTTTGATGAATAATAAACAGCTAAGAGTTATGAAAACTGACAAGGAGGGGCTGTTAATATGTCTAAAGGAGATTATCTGAATAAGATGTTTGCACATGTTCATGTTCTTGATGCAGATGTTTATGAACAAGTCTCTTTAAATTACATCAATGTTAGCTATGCTAAAATACGGCTTGCCCTTCAGGACATGTTGGACTAGGAAGAAATTTCCAGTGAGGTTTTTGAATTTTTGCAAGTCAAATTTCCAACAGCCCCCCACCTCCCCTGTTTGGCATACCTAAAATTCACAAATGTCTCATAGATCCTCCTATGAGACCTATAATTAGTACAAGAACTTCTATTATCCATCCTATGGCTGTATATATATATATACATATATATAGATAGGAAAGTGAAAATGTTGATTTTGAAATATTCTCACATTATGCAAGATTCATGGGATTTTCTATCTAAGTTGAGACAAGTCACATACAGCGAATCCTTGGCATTTGTAACTATTGATATTGTTAATTTATTTAACATCATTCCTCAGGATTTGGATCTAGAAATGTTTCAGGATTTCATACATGAGACTGGAGATTTTACAGCCAATGAAATTAATGTTCTAGATGTCTTGTTGGAAATGGTATTAAAAAAATATTTTTTTTACTTGGATGGGCAATTTTTCAGCAAAAGAAAGGGGTGGCAATGGGGGCTAGCTGCACCCCTGTATTTGCAAATGCTGTCTTATTGCAGTGGTAAAAATGTTTTATTTTCAATCAAGAACATGGACATCCCTGGCAGTTTTATGCCAGATTTTTAGACGATATTTTTATTGCATGGGACATAAATGAGGTTGAAGTGGAGAAATTTATTGATTACTTACATTTTACCACCCCTTGTCTTAAATTTGCTTACCATTATAGTAGAGAAATTATTAGTTATTTAGATGTCAAGGTTTACAAGGATGAAAATTATTATTGTTGTTGTTGTTGTTGTGTCTTTCGGCTTTTCCCGGTTAGGGGTCGCCACAGCGGAACTCCGGTCCGCTAATGATTGGCAGTTGATTTTTACATGCTGAGTTACCAGCCCTGATGCACAACCATTCACGCATGTCTCCACGCAGAAAAGCTCTAGCTGAGAATCGAACCGGACAGAGTCTTACTGTGAGGCGACAATGCTACCGCAGCACCACCACCGCGGGTTTTTTACAAGGATGAAAGTAATAAACAAATTCAGACTACCATTTTTAGAAAAGCCACCAACTCCAATAGTCTACTGCATTACAGTAGTTGCCACCCGTTTCATCAAAAGAGAGGGATTTTAAAAGGGCAATACATTAGACTAGCCCATATGATTTCAGAAGATGAATGTAGTAAGTTGAAAAATATGTTTAAAGCTAGAGGTTGCCCTCTTGAATTGATTATGGTCATTCAGGAAGAAGTTTCCAAAAAAAGAAGGCAAGGTAACATCAAGCCCATTTTGATTTTGGAAGGAGAATATAAAATCCATAAAGAACTAAACAATGACAAGTTCAAATGTTCATTCATTACCAAATACAATGAAGAATATGTTTACATACAACATATTGTTAAAATTGGATTGTTTTTAGAGCCTTCAGTGGAACAACTAATATTATAGAGGATGAACCCACTTTTCTTACCAGGAGAGGGGAGTGTATTAAGTGTTTGTTGGAAGCTGGGGACCCTCCATTTACAATTGCTAGTAAAAAAAGTAGGGGCAACTTCAAATGTGGTACTTGGCAACAATGTAAACATCTATTGGGGGAAAAAAGAAGTTGTTATAAACAACATTTGTATAAGAACCAACTTTCATTGTAGTTGTAAATCAGTGGGCTTAGTTTATTTAGCGTTCCGTAAAAATTGTCCTAGTTTTTATGTAGGACAAATGGTGCATACCTTTAGGGAAAGAATTTATGAGCACAGTTATGACATTTTGCACAAGAAAAATACTAATGCCTTGTATTGCCATATAGAAAAATATCCTGCTCATAGTTTTTTATTTTTCGGAGTTGACATGATTCCTAGGAATTCATTAGGAGGACCTTGGCATGATTTAATTGAGCGTAAAGAATTATATTGGCAATTTAAATTAAATGCCATTTCACTGCCAGGTCTAAATGAATCTATATCTATAGCTAGTGCTCTTAGGCTTATGTCTTATTATGTTTAGATATATATATATTATTGTATTTACTATTTTTAAACATATGTTTTAGTGTTACACAGCTTTTAGAAGCTTTTGATATTTGAGAGGTGTGTCCTGAGTCATGGGGTTTAATTGCATTATTTAAGGAAGGTGTTTGAGTTTTTCATTCATTCTGAAGAAGTTTTGCTACAACCTTACAAAAGTGCTAAATCCTGTGGTTTATTAAAGTGGACTTTTGGAATTTTGGTTTTGCTGCATTTTGGTGTTTCTGCTTGCCATTGTTTCCTTGCAAGAAAGCTGAACTCACAAAAGTGCAAATGCACACTGGCATTTGCTATTTTGTTTACTCAAAAAGTTTTTTATTATTTTTCTTCAAAAAGTAACAATAATTGCTTGTAGTTTATCTAATAAGTTCACAAGATAACAAACTATATACACTATTTTCATTGGCCTGAAAGTAGATTAAACAAAAACAAGAAAAAAAAGGAAAATCAGTCTGATTCAAATATGAATGATGATTTAGACAAGAGTTCTCTTTTTTCCCAGAAGAGTCTGAGGATATTTTTAATGTCTCAATAAGATTAAGTATCTTCTTCCATGGATTATTACTCCATGTGTTAGGAGTAATCCTCATTTCTTTAATTTTGACTTCCCTCATTGCTGTTTCATTCAGGAGACTTAAAAATTCTTCAAAAGGTGGTTCGTTGGTGGATTTCCATTTTCTAGAGACGCATTTTCTAGCTATTGCTAGTATAGTCCATAATAAATACAAATCTTTTTTATTAATTTCCATTTTTTCATTGATGTTTATTAGAATTAAAAACGTTGCTACTACAAATTTATCTGTAAATATAGCTTGTAGGAAATTGTTAATATCATCCCAAAATTTTGTGAGTTTGAAACAATCATGAAATATATGTACCCAGTCTGCTTTACATACTTGTAGACATTTCCAACAGGTAGAATTATTAGTATTATCAATTTTGACTAGTTGATTGGGAGTATAGAATGATTTATGCAGACATTTCCAGGTGTATATTTTCCAAAATTGTGCATGAGAAATTAATTTGATGGAATACAATAAATTAGTTTTACTTTCTGTGGTCAAATGTATTGCATGTCCTTTGGTAATAAAATCCCAGTAATTCTGACAAATTTTAGCTTTGTAATTTATTAATAGTTTGTATAATTTTGAGGTTATATTTTTCCAGTTATGATTTTCATATATACAATATCATTCAGATATTTTAGAAAATTTGGTATTACTTTAAATGAGGAGTTTTTAATTATTCTGCATAGATCTTGTGAATATGACAATACACTTTGAAGAACTAGCCAATCAGGAGATCATATGTATTTATTATATGGTGATTATCCATAACTTTTTCATTATTGATACAGTGTAGCCAACAAGTGAATTTTTTGTTTCCCAAGTGGCAAGTATATTCTTATGTATTCTATTGAAAACAATTTTTGTGGAGTTAAAAGGAGTTATTAAGTCCATCCATAACTTAATATCTATATTCGCTAATATGAACCATTGAAAACATTGTTTTGCACATCTGCCGTCGTAGATGTGCAGGTCAACAATATGATGGTAACCAAACATTGTATGGGCATATTTACAGCTATATTACTTGTAAGACATCTCACTGAACATCCAGTTATTTTAATATACAAATAAATTACTTGCACTAACTTACAGATATCTCAACTAAGCTCAAAAACTATGTAAACCATGCAGCGGGAAGTAAAAAGAACTCTATTTTCCTTGGTGTTCTGGCTTGTGGATTTCACAGGAAACCAAAATCATTCATGTTTTATCTTCATATTTATATACTTAATCAGTTAATGACATAATCGCATTTCATGTAAGTTACAACAAACATGAATAATTTTGGTTCCAAAAAGGTCACAGACTGAAGCATTAGGGAGAATAAAGTCCTTTTTACTTCCAGTTACATGTTATTGTAGTTTACATATTAATTGTACAACACATCAATGAATGCAGCTTAGTCATGTGTACCAATGATATCACTGAACACATTTCAGGTGTGTACAGATTTATTACTCATAATTCATATCACTGAACATGCTTTTGTTGTGGGTACTGATAAATTACTTGTTTTACATGTACTGAACATGGTTCAAGTCATGAGTACACATAGATAAAATACTTCGTCACTGAATATGGTTCAGTCATGTGTAGATATATAATTGTACTACATGTCAATAACATAGTTGAGTCATGTATGCAGATATGTTACTTGTACTACATATCATTGAATATGCTTCAGTGGTGTACATATCTAGTATATGTACAGTGTGCCACTGAACAGATTCAGTAATATGTACAGATGCATTAATTTTACTATTAATTTTACTAGTTCAATGTACGTGGCTTGGTCACATATACAGATATATTACTTGTACTACATTTTAATGAACATTGTTTTGTCCTGTATACCTATATATAACAGTTGCTACATGTAACTAAACATGGTTTTGTTATGTGTACAGATATATTACTTGTAGTACTTGTCAACAAAGGTAGTTTGATCATGAATATAGATTTAGTACTTGTATTATGCGTCACTCAACATGGTTTGGTCATGTTTTTAGATCATTATTTGCAGTACATCACTGAAAATGGTTCAGTCATATGTGCAGATACTATACTATGATCCGAAGAAGGCTTAAGAAGCTGAAAACACTTATCTCAGCTGGGCATTTCATGTTTTTTTAACATTTTTATTGTTTTTCTTTGAATAGAGTGTTTTTATCGCTGTTGACACAGTGCAAGCTTGTGGTGGTGTACCTTGAAGACTTTTCTACCTTCTGAATGTCTACCCATTTTGGGAGTCTGATTAATGATACAGTACCCAGGCCACAGCATTCCTGGCCACTTTCTGAATGTCTCCCAATGCTGAGACTGTGACCACTGCTACATTACCCTGGCCACAGCATCCCCGACCATGTTCTGAATGCCTCCCATTGCTATAACTCTGACTACTGCTGCAATATACTAGCCACAGCATTCCAGACTACCTTTTGAATGCATTCTAATGTTGAGAGTCTCACCACTGCTGTAATATCCTGGTCACAGCATTCATGATTACCTTCTAAATGCCTCTGAATGCTGAGACTCTGACCACAGTTTCAGCACCTTGACTACAGCATCCCTGACCATCTCCTGACCACCTTCCAGTGCTGGAAATTTGACCACTGTTACCTTATCTTGTCCACAGCATCCCTGACCACCTTCAGAATGTCTCCGAATGCTGGGATTTGGACCACTGCTACATTACCTTGGTCATGGCATTCCTGACCTCCTGCTGAATGTTTCCCAATGCTGGGATTTGGACCACTGCTACATTACCTTGGTCTTGGCATTCCTGACCTCCTTCTGAATGTCTCCCAATGCTGAGACTCTGACCACTGCTATATTACCCTGGTCATAGCATACCTGACCACCTAATGAATGTTTCCCAATGCTGGGAGTTTGACCAATGCTTTTGTCAGGGGCACCCTCATGTGCAGGGCTGTCACATGCAGACAAAGCATCAGATGAAGTCAGCGCTTCAGTCAGCCTGTCACTCCTCCTGTGATCTCAGACATGGGCACTGTAGAAGTACGCATAGATAAACGCCACATGTCATGCTTATTTATTTGAGAGTCTAACCATAATGCAGCTGTGATGAGTATGAATTCATATCTGTGAGTACAGAGGCACCCACCCAGGAGTGATGCTTGTTACAAATAACATTGTCAGAAGGTCCTCACACTAAGCACCTTTTCAAGTGCATCTGTTGTGAATTACAAAAGATAAGTCAGTTATGATGACCATGCATTATAAGAAAGCACAGCCACTAATCTAATGAATGACTGTCAACATGTCAAGGAGTTATTTCAGTGACACTGTAAGGGTAGGCACATGCTATGACTAATGTCTACACATCCCACATACCATACCTTTAGGTTTCCTCAGTTAAGCTTTGAATATTGTGGCAGCCAGACTTAGTTTTAAAGTTCCAGCTGTAGAAAGTGATCTAAATGCATACATGCTTTCCTCATAGCAATAGGAATCGACACATGCATGCACATTCAATGCCATGTATGATAACTTCAGTTTATTGTGCAAATTTTGCAGTTCTGCTTTTCATAATCTCATTAGCCTGTCAATAAAATTGACTTTTTTGTACAAATATACACAAAGCTGCACAATCCTTCATTACTAAGTACTGAGATATGAACTTGGTACCTTTAATTTCACATAACTGCAGAAAGGCAGTTTTGCATTGGGAAGTATAACAAATAAATGGGCTTGATACATCTGAAAGCACAGTCATTTCTGTTGACTGTTACATGTGACTCCACATAGATAGCAATTTCATGTTTCTTTCTCACAAGTAATAATCCTACAGCACTCTGAGTTATTACTCATCATACAAAGATGTCCAGTTTCTGTTAGTGTTGTGTTGTACATGCAAAAATGCTGATATAAACATGCATGATCATACCAGAATGTGTATTATTGTATTATTCTTCATCAATATTGAACTTTATGAATATGATTGGGTCACCTGTGACATTACAACCAGTTAACCACAAAATAACTTCACAAGTGTTTCAATAGCATGCAGACAGGAAGTCAGAGGGATAAAACTCTGTCTGATAAGCCTCTGTACTGCATCAGTCCTGAGACTGATTCCCCCATCCCCTATTTGCTTACTCTGTGATCTTCAGTAAGTCACTTAACCACATAGTGTTTTGGGAGCAAGCTTGACATGGTTACATTTGGATCAGTGCACTAGCCCAACTAACAATTGTTTTTCTTATAAAAGCATGTTATACATGGTCGATATCATCATACCAATGTGATTGTAATATTAATCCGCAGTGGTGCAGCGGTAGCATTGTTGCCTCACAGCAAGAGGTTCTCCCGTTTGATTCTCAGCTAGTGTGTGGGGAATGCCTTCTGTGTGGGAGTCTGCATGTCCTCCCTGCGGGTCGAGTGGCATTCTGAAAGACATGCGTGAATGGGCATACCTTCGCTGAAGGTTGAGCGTCGAGCTGGCAACTTGGCACCATGAAAATCTACTGCCAGTCATTAGTGGACCAGAGTTCAGCTGTGGTGACCCTTAACCGGGAAAAGCCGAAAGACAACAACAACAATGTGATTGTAATATTGTTTTTTCTGTACAGCTGTATGTATCAGACTCTAAAACATTGCAGTTTTAAGGATGGGGCTGTGTAAAATGCAAATTTCCTGCTTATATATATCTTCTGCAATATTATTAGAGAGAGAAACAGAGAGACTCCAGAAAATACATTACACATAGCTACACTTTAGGCTAATGTATTTGTTGAAAGCTATTATCTGTAAGTAATGGTTAAATTTGACCACAGACAGATATACGACTTTAATTTTTTATGTACTGTGGTAAACCACATACAGGCCTCATGTACATATTATTCAGAAAGTTATGTAAGCAACTACTGCTATACCACTTGATAGAATGATTCCCTTTCCTATTACAGAAGCTGCAGTCTTCTAAGTCACATGTGAGGAAACCCACAGTAGAATGTTAACACAGATCATGTTTAGTTAGAAATGGTTGTGGTACGTCAAGCATCACAACAAAACAAACTGCTGGCAAGTTTCTATGTTCCATTATGGTGAATGGAACATCTGTCAAATGTCTAAAGAACGTTATGGAATATGGAGATACATTCATATTCTGTAGGTATTGTTTGTGACTTAACAGAATCATTGCATACACATTCATAAAAGGATATCTCTTTTTCATCATAGAAGGTCAGTTGTAAGGTCCTCCCAAAGTCGATCCTCACTCTTCACTAAATTGCTGGCCTTTATACTGCCTCAGGTGAAGCATTGTCACTGCTGCTTACTCCAGCTGGGGTATGGGGTGACAGCAGTAGTCAGAACATACCACTTTGCTCACAGAGTCATTGCATACAACTCTTAGATCTGAATATAAAATTATTCCACAACATATGAATATATAATACACTATCATCAAAGACAACTGTTAACTATAATATACACAGGAGGTCAACGACTAGTATCATTGTTTCTCAGGGTATAAGAGCAATTCACTGAATCATCTGCACACTATCAGAGATATTCTTTACACCTCATGTACCGCTAATACCACAGAAATGGGATCCTAAAACATTTAATGTATGGTATGTTACTATAAATTCTGGCAAAAAATGCCATTCACAGCTTATGGACATATTTTGTAGAAAACAGATGGTATGCTAGAATTTATTCATGCATTCAGCATTGGTAAATCTTGTTTCTCCTCAGGTGCTTGTGAGGAAATTGTTTGTATTTTTTTTTACATGGGTGTGTTTACTTGACACTGTCTTTACTTATTTTGTATTCACTCACTACCAATTGCAGCAATATGAGTGTGGGCTTGGGATATATATTTATGTGCACTTGAGATCACTGCATTCCAGAGAGAGTGTGTTTATTTTCTTATGGCCACATGACCCCCACTCACTCACAGTCTGCACCCAGTTGTCACATTCATTCCTCAAATAAGGGAAGAGTCGTACTCATTCCCATCCTACAAAAGAGCCCTATGGCCCATTTATTCCACTGGGATGAGACTTGGGTGTTAGGGAGTGGCCAGTGTGGGAGTTATGCATGTCAGCCCTAAACCCATTCCTGCAGCAGTCATGAAAATCCATATAAGTGCTACTATCCTATAGATACTTCTAAGAGCAGTTCTTCACCTGCCTCGTACCCCTTCCTGGCTTAAAAATAGCAAGTGCTTCCCAAGTGCCTTAGCATTCTCACATTTACCCAGTAGGACTCCTCGGTGCAGTGGGGCTAGCCTTCCCCCATAGAATGTGCAAATCATTTGAAGTCACTTGCTTTAATCTTCCCTGCCCACGACATCCACTATTGAGCCACTAGCTGATCTCCAGTCATGTTGGGTATAGCCAGGGCTTCATTCTTCTGTAGCACTGGACCAGACTGCAGTAATCATTTAAAAATTATTTTTTGGAATGTTTACTCTTTCGACAAGATGGAGTGACTTTGGATTGTGAATATATAAGTAAGGGAGGTATGTGGCTAAAACTCCCCAAATGGAGGATGTCCTAATTTGTTAGGTGCTCATTTGCATGAAATCCAGTACAACGTGAGTGCATGCATTTTGTGAATTTATGTGCTCACGTTAACAGGCTTTGTGCATTTATGTATGAGGAAATATTTTTAAAGTTTCTGTTTTTTAATGAGATATAGACACATTAATTCCTTGTAAAAATCAAGAATAGTTTGACTTCCTTGCAACATATGTGACATCATGGTACTATGTGAGCTGATGTTATTTTCATTCATTCCTCAATTGATGGCTCCCGGATCTGACCTCGGATCTGTCTTGTCCCCTTTTTCCAGATTCATGGATCCTACTCTTGAGCTCCATTCTGATGCCTCACAAGTGGTCTCTTAATATCAATGTGGTGGAGAGGATTTTCCAATGGTAGGGCCAGCCATGCTGTGATCTTTTTGCTTTTCTCCAAATCAACAAGTGCAGTAGATTCTTTACCCTGGTCCTTCCAGCAGAGGAGTCACCAAGAGATGCTCTAGTTCACAACTTGCCCTCTAGTTCCTCTATGCTTATCCCCCATTACCTCTAATTCCCAAATTTCTACAGAAAGTTGAAGAGCATGGTTATCTTCATTGCACCTTTTTGGTCTCATCAAGTGCGGTTTCCCTTCCTGTGGCCTCATCTCTTGAGTCCGCCTTGGATACTGAACCCAAGATCAGACCTCCTTTCTCACCCAACAGGAATGAAATATCCAGATATCAATGGTGTCAAGTTGAATGCTTGGTTCCTCATTTTCAGTGATGGCTAGATAGTCCAGGCTTTCCTCCCCAGTCTACTGTATTCTCTTATCTTCTCAAAAGGTCTCTACTAGGAAAATCTACAAAAGTAAATGGAAAAGATTTTTAATGTGGGCCCTTCAAAGAGACCTGGATCCCTTTTCTACCCAATCTATGTGGTACTTGAATTTCTGGTCTCCATTTTTAACAACTGGGTGAGTTATTCAACTATCAAACTGCAGTTGGCAGCTATTTCTAATTTTCATGCAGGTGAAAATCACTCCTTTTTGGCTTCTTCAAAGGTATGCAAAGCTTTTCTTAAAGGGACCTTTCTACTCAGGCCTCCAGTAAAGGACTCTACTCCTGCACTGGATTTGACTATCGTGCTACAAGCTAACTTCCATTTGAACCATTGGTAAAGACAGACCTTAAATTATTGTCCTGGAAAAGGATTTTTCTGGTCACCAACACTTCCGCTAAGTGAGTATCCAAACTCCAGGCCCTTTTTTCCAGATCTCCGTACTTGATTTTTCATAAGGATAAGGTCTCCCTATGCATGAACCCATCTTTTTTTTTTACCTAAGATGGCTTCTGAATGCAACATTAATCAGGTTATCAATTTACCTGTATTCTTTCCAAAATTCTCAAACAAGGGTGAATATATACTGCATCCTTTGGACTTACACTGACAGCTTAGATTTTATCTTCACAAAACCAATAATTTCAGGAAAGCTGATCAATTATTTGTATCTTTTCCAAGAACAAATTGGAAAAAGCAGTGTCTAAAGTGACTCTAGCTTAGTGGTTGACATATTGTATATCCTTTGTTTATAAATAAGGTGGGTTATCTTTGCCTAAGCCCCCCCCCAAAGCACATTCCACAAGGTCTGCAGCCACTTCAACCACTTTTTCGTCAAGAACATCTATAGATGACATTTTTGCCACAGCCCCTTGGTCCACTGCTCATAGTTTTATTGCTTATTACAGTTAGATTTGCTTTCCCAGAATTGGGCAGCATTTGGCTCTGCTGGCACTACAGAATGTCCTTCCATGATGACTACCCAAGGTTTATCTAGCTGTGGACTCTGTCCCATCAGTTGATGAATTAATGAAAGTTACAACATCAGATACAAAAGTTATTTACACATCAGATACAAAAGTTATGTACTCACCATAATGATGGATCTGTGTTGTCCATTTTCATTCTTCCTCAACTTCCCACCCTCCATCCCCCTTCTCTCAATAAAAGCCTCATTATAAACAAAAAATGATCAACTTCAACAATTGGATTAGCTTCTGGTGTCAATCCAGGGGGCTCCAGTATCTGTCAGCCTGGGATGACATGGTCGACAGACCATACTGCTTTGCCAGAGATGGTCTTCACCTGTTGCCTGTTGGCTTTTGGTTACTGGCACAAGTACTTACATCCCCCATAGTGCCTTTTTTAGGCAGTTTCATAACAACAAAATTCCCAACATAAAAAACCCACTAGAGACAAACTCAAGGTTATGCTGCTTAATGCTAGGACTCTAAATCGGAACCTGCACTCACTGGAAGCTCTCCTTACCTTGGAAGGTGCCGATGTCTGTGCAATCACAGATACATGATTCAAGGATGCAGACAGCACCCCAGTCGTGCAAGGCTACAGTGCCTTCCACACATTCAGACCTCAAAACAAGCATGAAAGAACCAAAGACAGATGCGTATCCATCTTCATTAAAGACAAATACACCTCAAGACTGGCCAAACAGTGCAACTCCCTAGAGCTACTCCAAGTTCAACTAACTAAGTAAAACACTTTAATGTCATTGTTAGCTATAGGTCCCCCACCATGAGCCACAAGAACCACTCTGCCTACCTGGACCTACTTGAGTCACTCACTATATACCCAAAAATGTTGGTCATGGGTGATTTCAACTATCCTTACATCAACTGGGAGTCATATATAAGCAGAAACATGCTCACACTAAGGTTCCTGGACTTTGTTAATACAAATGCTCTGGAACAGATAGTCTGCACCTCCACAAGGGGCTCGAATGTCCTAGACTTAGTACTCACCAACAGAGGGGGTCTCTGCACTACCCCTTGTGTGTTGCCCTTCATGGTAAAGTCTGATCATAAATCAGTCTTGTTCAAAGTAACAATCATACCTGACCCCCCACTTCAAGAGCAAAAAGGACAAAACATTTCTCCAAAGCAAACAATAGCCTCCTAAGCGATGGCATAAATAGTTTCAAATCCCCTGCTACCTCTGTCAACAATGACTCCTATACAGAAGTGTACACAAATGTCCTATATAAACACCTATACAAATGAATAGACTTGGCTGTACCTGAACGGATCAAAAGATGGTCCTCACAATAAAAACTAGCCACCCTGGTGGACATCAAGCATACACAGATTATACAACAAGAGGAAGAAACTAATGTCTAAGAACAAGAGGGAACTGACTCAGCAGAGGAAGGACACCCACCACAGCTTGAACAAGTAAATTAGATACCTTGTAAAGTCCTCTTAAGCCAATTATGAAGCTAAACTAGCATCCCTAGCTAAGGATAATCACAAGGCATTCTTTAGCTATGTCAGAAATCTAAAAGCGAAGGCCCAGCTTTGTGCGGAACTAGCAGTAGATGGTACCACTTATATTGATCCTGAGGATATCACTGACCTGCTAGCAGACAGATTTGGTGCACACTTGGCCCCCCTGTCCCCAGAAGACATACCCTAAAGCATACCTATCACCAGTCCTCTACCTAGTTTCTCCAAAGAGTAGGTTATAACTGCACTCTCCATGGCCAAAAGACACCCTCTATAGGACTGGATGACATCCTATGCTTTCTACTAAATGGTCTAAAACAGGACCTAGCAGAACCACTTGGCACTTTCTTCTACTACAATCTAAGTACTAACTTTGTCCCAGCAGAGTGGAAAACAGCAACAGTAATTCCCTTGCACAAAGGGGGTGCATCAACTGACCCTGGGAACTATACACCCATAAGCCTAACCAGTCTTATCTCCACGGCCATGGTGAGAATCATCATGGACTTTATCAATAAAGACATATGTGACCTTTAAACTCTTGACCCAACCTAATTTGGCTTCATTAAGGGTAGATCATGCTTATTAAACCTCATGGACTTCTTTGAGAATGTCACTAAAGCCCTGGATGAAGACAAATCAGTACATACAGCCTATCTTGACTTAGCCAAGGCTTTTGACACAATCCACCACTCAGGCATAATTTCCAGCTGGGAAGTAATGCATATGTCACTAGATGGGTAGCCAACTGGCTCACTGACAGAATGCATACAGTCAAAGTTGGGGAATTCCACCTCTACCAGCAGACCAGTTACCAGTGGTGTACCACAAGAATATGTGTTGGGCTCCCTACTGTTTGGAATCTATCTCTCAGAAGTCCAAGTGAAAATAGATGACCTGTGGCTTACCAAGTTCACCTATGACTGCAAACTAGGTGCAATCATTGAGTCTCTTAATGATGTGGACATACTACAAAAAGGTCTTACACAGACAAATGACTGCCGCCAAAGCCATGGACTTAAACTAAATGCAAAAAATGCATTATCATCTCTTTTGGCAAAGGGGAAATCCCTGAAAATTACAATATTAACAGTACCTCCCCTTAGCTCAAACCCTGTGGTGAGAAAATTGGGAACACAGGTTGATAGCAACCTTAACTTCGATAATTATGTGTCCACAGTGGTAAGGAAGGCCTTCTGTGTTTCACATCTCATAAGTAAGGGCTTCACATCTAGAGCTAAGGATGTTAATAACTCCCCTGTACTCATCCCTCATCAGACCACTGAGCACAATTCTCCCTTCTGTATGTACCTCACCAGACACCTTCAGCAGCTGGAAAGGCCTCAGAGATATCTCACCAAGAAAATTCAAGGCCTTCAACAAATGACCTACATGGACAGACTGCAGGCCCTGTCACTGTACTCTGTATTTTATAGGGTGCTGAGAGGTAACTTGTGCCTGGCTGACAGAGCAGTCTCAGGCCCTGCCCTAATGGAAATGCTGCACATCTGCAAGTCAAATGGGACACAATTCACTCACTGTAGGGATCTTAACCTAGCCTGTGACATTAACAGGACATGCTGGAGAGACAGATACGTCTCCCAGAAATTGCCACTCCTCTGGAACAAACTCCCAATTCACGTAAAACAGAGCTCCTCAATGACCCTATTTAAGTGTAACTTAGACAACTGGATGGGAGACCGTAAATTTACCCCTGGGGGTGTCACCTATGTCCCTCTTGAATAAGGGCAGATGGTGCTGGTCATGGACTGGCGCTGCAAATATAGACCATACAACTAGGTCAATAAGGAAACAAGGGTATAACATGGCTAGGCGTAATCATAATGGTTCTAGGGCTAATAGCCTAGTAACCTCATATGAACCTATGAACCATCTCTTTCTGGTGAGACCTAAGGGATGCTCCTTTCGGAACCTGTTTGTTCCCTTTTTGAGCTCCAGCCTCTTTTCAGTGCCACTAGCCTCCTTTTTTGTCCTCTCACCTCCTTTTTATATCAGTTTGGCATCATGCATTTGTTAGATGGAGCAGCAAACATGATCTGAGGTATGTTTGGACAGCAGGACATTATGGGCAAAGGGAGGAGCTCAAGAGGTGGATCCATGAATCTGGTAAAAACATCTGATTCTGAGCTGGATCTGAGGTCAGATCACAAACCCATCAGTTGAAGAAGAATGAAAATGGACATCACAGATGCAGCCTCGTGATGAGCACATAACCTTTGTTTATGTGTACTTAATAATGTATTTTAGGCAACTTTGCATTGTGCTTTGTAGTTGATCAATGCACTAAACATTATTTAAAATTTAGCTTACTGTATAGTTTTTTCAGATATTTTTCTCTTATTTTTTCATTGAATAAAATACAATAAAAAAGTTCATTAATCATTAGTCAGTAAAGCATTGCAATCCGAACAAAATATCAGGTAAAAAAATTGATCTTAAGGAACCTCTTAAAGCTGCTAAGTATTGTGGCCTCCCAAAGTTATCCATATAGTAAGTTCCAAAGGTGCAGTGGTCAGACAAGTAAAGGCCAATGTGCCAGAAGTTTCTAGTTTCTCCTTCTGAACCATTAGCAGACTCTTGTTAGTGGACTGCAAGGTAAAAAGCGGGGCACTATGGCACATGTAGCTCCTTTGGGTAGGAGAATGACATTGTGTAAATCCAGACTGGAATGTTATAGGTGGTGTGTGACTGAAACAGCAGTGAAGACTACAAGGAACCAGTATAATATGATGGTAACACCATGTGCCTGTTAGTAATTGGGCAGCAGAGATGCCCATAAGTATTAGACAGCCAAGATCATTGTCTAAAAGTTTTAGGTATTGGGAGGTGCAGCAGTCAAAGCACAGTGACTGCAGACAGTGCACAGTAAAAGCCAGGTCCTTGTTTGGAAAGGTGTGTTTGATCAAGAAAATGTTTGTTAGATGGAAGCATACAGAATTTACAATGGCAGATATAGTCCTTATTTGTTGATCATCATCAAGGATAAACCTGAGCTCACACACCATGTACATAAAAGTCCAGTTTATCAACACTAAAAGTGACTTAAGAATTAAAAGTCTGAAGGTTTAAGTCCCTAACCCAGAAGTGAACAACCATAGCAACCAGCGTGGATGCACTGAGCCTGAACCAGTTACTGAGCACCTACTGACAGGTGTAGTCAAGGTCATCAGTGACAGAATCCTGAGGGGTGGAGCTATCCATCCAGAGGGGTACAGATCCCCTTGGTGTGAAGATGTCAATCGAGAGCCACACTGACTCTTGAGGGATGGAGCTATCCATCCAGAGGATTACAGATCCCCTTGGTGTGAAGATGTCAATCCAGAGTCACACTGACTCCTGAGGGATGGAGCTATCCATCTACAACAGCACATTCGTCTGGGTGATGGAGCTATCTATCCAGAGCAGTGCAGACTCTTGAAGGATGGAACTATCTACCAAGTTCAGCACAGACTCCTGAGGGATGATGTTATCCATCCAGAAAGGCACACAGTCCTGAGGCATGGAACTATCCATCCAGAACAGTACAGACTCCTGTGGGATGGAGCTATGCATTCAGAATAGCACAGACTCCTGAGGGAGGGAGTTATCCATCCAGAACAGCACAGACTCCTGAGGGAGGGAGTTATCCATAGGGGTGGAGCTATTCATCTAGAGCAGTATAGATATCTGTGGTGTGAAGATATTCATCCAGAACAGTACAGAGTCCAGAGGGATGATGATATCTAGCTGTATGTCATCAGCATAGCAATGATGATGCAGTCCTTTCCGACTAAGGTCTCCCAGAAGTGTAGATGCACACTGAAGAAGACAGAGCCCACCGTGCAGCCCTGTGGGAACTGACAAGGATGAATGAATGCCAGAAATAACCTCCTGTAAATCATCACAGAGGTAGGGGTCAAACCACTTCAGAGGGTCTCCTATGGTACTACAGTAACTGACAAGATGTTGCAGAAAAACCTCATGATCTACAATGTCAGAAGCTGCAATGAGATCAAGGAAAGCCTAGGCAGAATATTATTTGATGTTTTATGATGAGTAAGTCTGAAAAGACTATCAATAGGATACTATTACAGTCCTGGAAACCAGACTTAGAAGTTTTGTAGAGCTTTTACTCCCTGAAACAAGAGACAAGCTACACAGAAACAAGTTTCTCCAACAGCTTAATAATGAAAGAAAGTTTAGCAATAGAATGGTGAGCTACTATGTTGTCAGGACCCAAAGAAGGTTTCTTCTAAATTGGGGTGACAAAGGCCACCTTCACATCAAGATGGAAACACCTGACTCCAAACAAGACTTGATGATACTGTATGCAACAGGACCCAAGATCTACAGACAAGATATAAGAAGGCTAGTGAGACAATGGTGAAGACCACAAGTTGTCTGGTGCATACTGGAAACTAGGAAAACAAGTCAATCGCCGAGCAGAACCAGCTCATGTCAGTGGCCTAATCCCAGCCCTCCCCAGGCAGCATGATGGGCCCAAGACTGGAGCTGATGGTGACAAGTGCAGTTGCAAAGAATCAAATGGCAAATTCACATTCCTTACAAGAAAGTGCCTTCTGGGTGGCAAAATGGGCCAGGCTGCTTAACCTCTTAACCACCATGAACAGTGCTGTCAGTCTATTAGCCACAGAGATAAATCTCACTAGACAACAAAGCTGCCTTCTTACTGGATATTTTCCTTTATATACAGCATAATACCTACTCAGTCTAAGCCTGTTCTCAAGTAGGTTGGAATGGCATCGGTGGTACTCGAACTTTCACCAAGAAATATGAAGAGAATGCAGTTCATTATGGAATCAAGCTTCACAAAGCCACTTGGTAGACTGAATCCACTTGTCCCTTGGTGACAAAAATCCAGTGAACCACTCAAGATCCTGTTATAATAAGAGACCAGTTCCTTTGGGCTAACACTTGTGATCTCCTTAAGGATCTGATACAGAGTTGGGCAAAAGCCTCAGGAATGACAGTGTTATAATTCTTACAGTACACTATTTCAATCTTATGGGGAGCAACCCTGGTGAATTCCACAACAAAATATATCAGACAGTGTCCAGATCAGGAGACTGCTTCCACTACCAGGTCCATGGCTGATACACCCAGCTGGTATACCAAGTCCAGGGTGTGTCTGAAAGTTTGTTTAGCAGAAGAAGCTACCTGAGGTGAAAATCAGAGTAGTCATTGTTTAGATGTCCAGATGTAGCATGCTACAGGGAGGTATGCATATGTGCATGTCTGTGTGTGTCTGTGTGTGCGCGCGTGTGTGTATTTGTACATGTGTGTGTGTGTGTGTGTGTGTGTGTGTGTGTGTGTGTGCGTGCGCACGCGCCCGCATGCGTCTCTGTGTGTGCACACGCATATGTGTGTGTGTGTGTGTCTGTATGTATCGATGTTCTGTACATGTGTTTATGTGTGTATTTAAGACATGAAATGTTGTGTGGGCATACCTCAGAATGTCCTTGTATAGGCACAAGCAGCAACAGTGTGTCTCTTTATATGGATTAGTCTAGAACTACATTATTAGCAGGGTATTATTAATGATTCTTTTGATTATTTGTGAATGAAATGTTTTCAGCTGTACAAATGTCCATAGTTCTGTCATTTTCAGCATATTTATAGCTCAACTTCATTTAGTGGACATAGTGTTGTGTGATATTAATTATACTATAAACAAGAAGCATTTTATATATTTTTGCTGTATTTTTAGGGTGCTAGTCATAGAATGAGACAGGGTGATTTCATGTTTTTGGACAAAACCCATCCGCACTACCCCATGACATAAGTGAAATAAAACCCCATGTTACAGGGACTGGAGTTTGAATAGTGGCTCTGGTGGCTGTAGGAGCTAGTGAGGGACAGTCGGAGAAAGTAACCATTGTCAGCTCACCAATCCTTGGGGAGTTACACCTGGCTCCCTACATGGGTGACACGTAACAGAAGCACTAAGTGATCCATCCTGTGGATCTAAAGCCTAGTGCCCACATTCTGCATACTGCAGTCAAATGGTAATCCTTAGGAATTAAACACACAAAGACATACTTCCCGAAATACGATAGTGTAATAGCAGAGCTCAGAAGAACCACTGCAAGGGAGAGGAGATACTCTGCTGGGGTGAAGGTAGGCTGCGCCTCAGGACCAGCAAGCTGGCCTGCTCCCTACCACCCACCTCTCAAGCATGGGCCAGATGACCTGATTGTGATTCCTAGTCAGGAGTAAATGGAATATAGGGCTGCTGCCTAACCTGGTATACCTTCTCCTGCACCCACTGAATGAATGTGAACATTTTGTTGTAGTTAGAAGAGTCACTGGGCTCAGTCCTGCAAGGAGATAAAAAAAATGCTCAATCTTTACCAACATGCTGTCACAGAACAAGGCACAGCTAGGCAGCAGAATGACCTTCTATGGGGGGATATTATCTGTGATACAGACGTATATGATATTATATGACATTGGTTTCAGCACACTGCAGCTGCTAGATGTGCTACTGGTGGGAGCATGACCAATTTACCTGGAACACCAGAATACTATTTGCGTCATACACAATGACAGATCAGAGTTTAGTGTTCCTTTGGAGCAAGCAGGAATGCATGTTATTTTTGTACATACATTTAATGTTTTGTTATGCACTTACACAGGGATATTGGTTGCATTACTAGAACCTTAAAACCATTTCTATGTACTGAAACAGGTATATTAGAAACTCAGCAACATCCTGGCATGCTAGCTGAAATCAGGACAGTAGGGGTATATGTTTATTTAATGCATGCTAGCTGAAGTCAGGACAGTGGGGGGTACATGTATATTCAAAGCATACTAGCTGAAGTCAGGACAGTGGGGGTTATATGTATATTCATTCCATGCTAGCTGAAGTCAGGGCAGTGGAGGGGTTGTATTTATATTCAATCCATGCTAACTGAAGTCAGGACAGTGGGGTTTTATATATATATATATATATATATATATATATATATATATATATATATATATATATATATATATATATATATTTAATGCATGTTAGCTGAAGTCAGGACAGTAGGGGGTATATGTACATTCAATGCATGCCAACTGAAGTCAGAACAGTAGGAGGTTCATAAGTTCATAGGTGTTTACTAGGCTAATGACCACACGGGTTTTTTTAAGCCTAGCCATGCATCCCAAATCTCTGACAACCTCTGATACCCTTGATAAGTGTAAGCATGGGCTTGGGAGGTGAACCATTTACAGATTACCTTGTGTCTATTAGAGATCTATTAGGGGTTGGGAGGGTGGCCTAATGGGTTGGGAGGGTGGCCTAATGGTTAAGGTGTTTGCTTTACAAACACAAGGTGCAGGGTTTGAGTCTCGGCAGTTAGCTTAGTACTAACCTATGAACCTATGAACCTATGAACATAGGTGCAACACCAGGGATGAATTTCTGGTTTCCCATCCAATTGTCCAAGCTGCACTTGAATTGGGTTAGGGAGGAACTCTGATTCACATGGATGGGGGATCAGTTCCATAGATGGGGTAGCCTCTGAGATACAGACCTATCTCTCCAGCAGGTCCTATTTATATCACAGGCAAGGTTTAAGAAGGGTAATTCTGGTGCTGTTTGTTTTGTGGATATGCAGGAGGTCCATCAGCGTGGGGTATGACAATGCCCTGTATGCCAGGCATGGCTCTCCCCCTCAAAAGCCTGTAGGAGACATAATACAGGGATGGGGCCTTGAGGTAGTCTGCACAGGACATTTTACTTATGCCCTGTAGTCTTTTAGTGAGGAACCTCTGTAGATGTTCCAGTTGTTGGATATGCCTGGTTAGGTACATACCAAAGGGGGCACTGAACTCAATGATTGGGCTGATGAATGCCGAATACAGTGGAACAATGACTTCTTTGGACTTAAATGCCATACCTTTGTTTATAGCTTGTGCAACATAGAATGATTTCCTCACCACTGTAGACATGCGATGGTCAAAGGCTAGATTACTATCTATCTGTGTCCTTAAATCCCTGATTACTTGGTCAGCTCTAAGGGGTGTATTGTTAATATGATAGTTAACAAGGATGGATGACTTCCCAAAGGATACTATTATGCATTTATTGTCATTTAGTTTTAGTCCATGGCTCTGACATCAGTTGTTTGCCTGTGTCAGCCCCTCCTGGAAAACATTTGTGTCAGTGTGAGATTCAATGACAGCTCCTAATTTGCAATCATCTGTAAATTTAGTCAGCCAGAGACCACTGATGTTCACCTTGACTTCTGAAAAGTAAATGCCAGATAGGAGCGGTCCAAGGACTGATCCCTGAGGGACTCCACTTATGACTGGCTTCTTTGCAGAGGTCGACTCCTCAATTCTAACTTCCTGGGTCCTGTCTGTGAGCCAGTTGGCTATCCACCAGGTGACATACAGGTTTGTACCTAATCTCTCGAGTTTGTCAACAATGCTTGAGTGGGGTATTGTGTCAAGTGCTAGGTCAAGTAGGCAGTGTGGATGATTTTGCCCTCAGCCATTGCTTTGGTGACATTCTCAAAAAAGTCCACCAGGTTGAGTAGGCTTGAGCTGCCCTTGACGAAACTAAACTGGGTTGGGTCCAGTGTCTTGAGGTTTACTATGTGCCTGTTGATCATCTCCATGATAATTCTTTCCATGGCTTTACATATAAGACTAGTGAGACTTATGCATACTAGCTGAAGTCAGGACAGTGGGGGGTATACATACATTCAATGTCTGCTAGCTGATGTTTGTAGTCCTGTATGGCAGTGTGGGTAGGTGCTACCTTACTGTCAGCTTGTAGTATCTATCAATCACTTCCTGGTCAGAGAGCCGGTTTGATGTAGTCATGTATGGCAGTGTGGGTGGGCACTACCTTACTGTTAGTATGTAGTATCTATCAATCACTTCCTGATCAGAGAGCTGGTTTAGATGTAGTCATGCATGACAGTGTGGGTGGGCACTACCGTACTGTCAGTATGTAGTATCTATCAATCACGTCCTGGTCAGAGAGCTGGTTTAGATGTAGTCATGCATGACAGTGTGGGTGGGCACTACCATACTGTCAGTATGTAGTATCTATCAATCACGTCCTGGTCAGAGAGCTGGTTTAGATGTAGTCATGCATGACAGTGTGGGTGGGCACTACCATACTGTCAGTATGTAGTATCTATCAATCACCTCCTGGTTAGAAAGATGGTTTAAATGTAGTCATGTATGGCAGTGTGGGTGGGCACTACCTTACTGTTAGTATGTAGTATCTATCAATCACTTCCTGATCAGAGAGCTGGTTTAGATGTAGTCATGCATGACAGTGTGGGTGGGCACTACCGTACTGTCAGTATGTAGTATCTATCAATCACGTCCTGGTCAGAGAGCTGGTTTAGATGTAGTCATGCATGACAGTGTGGGTGGGCACTACCATACTGTCAGTATGTAGTATCTATCAATCACGTCCTGGTCAGAGAGCTGGTTTAGATGTAGTCATGCATGACAGTGTGGGTGGGCACTACCATACTGTCAGTATGTAGTATCTATCAATCACGTCCTGGTCAGAGAGCTGGTTTAGATGTAGTCATGCATGACAGTGTGGGTGGGCACTACCATACTGTCAGTATGTAGTATCTATCAATCACCTCCTGGTTAGAGAGATGGTTTAAATGTAGTCATGTGTGGCAGTGTGGGTGGGCGCTACCTTACTGTCAGAGTATGGTTTCTATCAATCACTTGCTGGTCAGAGAGCTGGTTTGCATTTAGTCATGTATGACAGTGTGGGGGAGGTGCTGTTTTACTGCACATTCTTTAACAGCTGGTAACACTTTTCCAACCATCAGAATATTTGCTTGATTTATTTTGTTCACCTGAAAGAATTTAAGCATTTTGTTGTCAGAGTGACAATACTTTCTGGTTTTCTTCAGCAATTTAAGTCTGCCTTTGAAATGTGCAGAATTCTGCCATAGAGTTCAGGAATATTTATTTATTATTTATTTTATTTATTTGTATTTGTTTACCGGGATGGTCCAGCTGGGCCAGAAGTGCCCATTTTCAGTGGAGTCCCTGGGAGAAAAGCCCCACATATAAGACATTTCACATACAATACAGAATTTACATTAATAAAGACATTTAGTACATATTATTGGCAGCTTATACAATTTGTGAAAAAAACAATACATAAGTAATCATTGTCAAATCAAAGATATTAGACAAGCAATACAGAGTATATACATAAAACATTCCATATGAGTAGTTTTCAGCTAGCAAAATTTATATAGGACACTTCAATGCAGTGGGTGCAAAGCAGATATAGGAATTAGAGACTAGGTACTTAAACTTTTCACGAAGTGAAGTCAACATAAAATTAAAATCTATATCGCACATTAAATTCTTTTATCTAACAAACGGTGGATTTATTTTTTGCTGAAATTGCATGTGAGGAAGCATCTGTTTTTGTTTTGTGTTTGTGATAATTGTGTTGTGCTTGAACTCTGTGGAATTCACATGTTTAGGAGGTGTAATAGCTGAGCGATAGGCTATAGGAGTCCTGTTGCAGGAATTAGCAAGTCGGTGGATATTGTTGCAGATATAAGTGGTGGTATGATATTAAGGTAGGCTGCGAGAGTACCTAAATGTCTTGCCTGGTTCAATGGTAGGTCTATAAGGGCTTGGAGGAGAAATAAGTAGACAGGAGGGATCAATGGTAAGACAATGAGGGTTAATAGAAGAGGGAAGTGGACAGGATGGAGAGGCGGAGTAAGTAAAAAGACAGGTGGATGTGAAAGGAGGACGCCAGAGTAGCAGAGTGGGTGAGAATAGTTGTGATGGTTGAAGTTAGGTTATACGAGATGTGGTGTTAGCACATGTGCACAGCCAAGATGAGGGAAGGTGTTGTTTCAGAGATGTCTTGAAGAGGGTTACTGAGCAGGTGGATCTAAGTATTGGAGGGGGGTCCAAAGTTTTGCGATGGTAAAGGAGTAAAGCATCTGGCCAGCCTAAAGTTTGGTTTTCTACATTTGTGAGCAGTTGGTTGTTGGATCTGAGTGGTCTATTAGGATGGTATAAAGTAAGTACAGAAGATAGAGCAGGGCACATGGATGGATTATGAATGAGTTTGTGAGCTGCATTTGTTTGGATAAAGGTGAGATAGTTGGGGAGTTCAAGCCATTTTAGGTTGTGTAATGATGAGCAGTGGTGGGATGAGTAGGAGGCATTAGTTACAAACCTAGCAATTTTGTTGTAGCATGAGTCTAGTTTGGACTTTAGAGAGGACTGAATGTTGGTGAGGAGGGGGGCACCGTATAAAAGAGAGGGTAATAGAAAAGAAGAGGCAAGGGAAAGTCGGGCTGATGCACTGAGTAGATGTTTGTGTTGGTAGAGAGTGCCAAGCGTTCGATGTGTCTTTTTGACATTGGACTGGATGTGCAGGTCGAATGTGAGGTTTTCATCTGTGATGACACCTAGGAGTTTTGTGCTGGGTACAATGTCGATGGTGGTACCATTTAGGGATTGAATGGTGAAGTTCTCTTTTTGTAGGGGTGTGGACTTTTTGGGGGCAAAAATTACTAGTTGGTTTTGTTGGAGTTCAGGGTAAAATGATTATAAGACATCCAAATTTCAGTGGAGGTGAGGGCATTTTGGGTGAATTGGTGTAGTTCTAAGGAGTTGTTTGCAGTTCAGATGATAGTGGAGCCATCTGTGTACTGGATGACTGAGACTTGAGAGAGTGCAGTGTGGAAGTTATTAATAAATATGCTAAATAGAAGTGGGCCTAAAAATGGAGCCTTGAGGAACACCAGTGGTGGTGTTTAGGAAAGGGTAGTAAGAGTACTGCCGTTTAGTTGACTGTTGCCTGTTAGTGAGGTAATTAATGAACCAGTTTAGAGTTTGAGGTGAGGTACCTATGTTAGAGAGTTTTGTTAGAAGGAGAGAGTGGGATATAGTATTGAAAGCTTTAGAAATATCAAGAAATAGTGAAGATACAATTTTACTAGGGTCACAGGCTCGGTTGACAGTGTCCATGAAGGATATGAGGGCAGTGGTGGTACTATGTCATGGCCTAAATCCATGTTGGGTGGGGGAGAGTATGTGGTTGTGAGTCATATGGTGAAGAAGTTGAGAATGAATACATGTTTCCAGAATCTTAGAGAAGTTGGTGCTGTCTATGTTGGGGCCCCCTTATGTAGAGGGAGGATATAAGCTTTTTTCAAGATGATGGGCATATAGGATTCTTGGATAGATCTGTTGAGAAGTATGCTGTTAGGGTAAGCAATTGAGTTGGCTGAGATTTGCAGGTATTTGGCGGGTATATTGTCAGGGGACATTTGTGCGTGGTTTGAGTTTTAGAAGCAATTTTTTAATAGTTGAGGTGGGTATATGTGACAGAGTAAAGTTGGGAATAGGGGGTGTACTGGTTAAAGCTGTGGAGAGGTCTGTGGTGGAAAAGTTAGTCTTGGGATAGGTAGCGGTTAGATTGGCTATAGTATCCATGAAATAGGAGCTGAAGATTCAAGCAATTTCAATGGGTGTTTTATTTGGGTCTTGTCAAGGATTATTACTAGAGCCTGGGTTTAATAAAGAGTTGGGGGGAGCTCCATAATTTCTTTGGGTTTTGCTTGTGTTGATTTTGTAATGTAAGGTAGTGTTCTTTTTTTGTTTTGTAGTACTAGGTGCTTAACCTGGTTTTGGTGCTGTTTGTATTAGCGAGGTCAGATGGGTTTTTGTTTTTTTTGCCAGATTTTCCATGATTTGTCCCTGTGTATCATGAAATCCTTACTGGATCATGTCAGCCACCTGGCATGGTTGGTCTTTACTCTCTTTTGTCTAAGGGAAGCGAGATTGTTTAGTATGCTGAGGAAGGGTGAGTTGAAGAACTCAACTGCCTCATCAAGGGAAAGTGATTTTAGTGCATCCCAGTTGATGCTAAGCAACCTTTGGTTAAAGCTAGATGGACAGAACTGGGATTCATCTCTGGTAACACTCTACTGATGTTTATTAATTGTTGTGGTACATTCATCTTTATTACACTTATTAAAACTGAACTTTCCAAACTTTAATCCTGTTATAATAAAATAGCCAAATTCACCACTGACTCCCCTCACAGGTCACACCACTGCTCCTCCCTACACCAATTAAACTGGTTAGAACTCCCCACTACCTAACCTATACTCAACTCATTTTTGCCCACCACTTAGTAAATCAGCCTATCAGAATCCCAGCATTACGACACTTATTCAAGCCCCATAATAACACTCGTCTCCTCCGATCTCCACATAAAACTCTCCTGCAAGTCTCCAAAAGTAACAGGGCTTGGAATTCCCTCTATTCCCACTATATCTCTAAAATCTGGAACTCTGTTCCCCAACATATATTAAATTTCACCAACATAACTCAATACAAGAAACAACTAAAGGACTACTTATATAACCACTGGATCTGCTCCTGTATCAGCCCGGGGTATTCTCTTCGCTCTCTGCCTTTTCCACTATCTTTAACCCGCTACTTTCTTAGCTGATATCTTCTTCTAACCCCCTCCTCTTTATTACCCACTTTAACTAATCCTGACTAATAACCTTTACTTTCTCTCAATTTACCCTCTATGAAATAACTCTTCCTTCCTAACAATTTGACGTTATTTTTGTATCAATGTACATTATTTTTTTATCCTGTAGATTCAATATTACATCTAATGATGTTAATGTATATCTATACTTACTTTAAACTATTATTGTATTTGTTCCTTTTATTTTATTGCCTATGTAAGTACTGTTTTTATGGAGCTTTTCTCCCCGGGCCTCCACTGAAAATGAGCTCACAACCAGATGGAGTATCCCTGTTAACAAATGTAAAATAAAATAAAATAAATAAATAAATAAAGGCCGGTAAGTGGTCACTTATGCTAGTGGAGAGTGTACCAGCGGACGTGATCTTATTTGGGTGGGACACTAAAATCCAGTCTAGGATTGTGCCATTAGTATTAGTTTTATTAGGCCTGGTTATGGTGTTAACTAGCTGGGTGAACTTATATAGATTGATATCGCACTTAGAATGGTGTGGGTATATGTCTAGCCAGTTGATATTTACGTCTCCCAGTATGACAGTCTAATTTTTTATGTTATCAGATGCACAGGCAAGGATTTCCTCAAGAATTGCGATGTTATTGCTTGGGGATGTAAATGACTATCACACAGCAGTTTTCCCAATTATTTATTTTAAGGAAAGAAACTAGAAGTTCGACTGTACAGAACTGTGTGATGGGTTTTGTATATGGGACAATCGTGAAGGACATGGGGTATATTAGAGAGATGCCTCCACCTTTTTTTCGGGGGTCTGTCAGCCCTAAGACAGGCAAAATCTAGGGGGAAGGAATTATGTCTCCTTAATATAGGGTTTTAGCCATGTTTCAGTTGCGGCAATAATATCAGGTTGGTTGTAGGCTATCCATGCATGAAAGTCAGGTATTTTATTTCTGAAGCTTTGTAGGTTAATTGTAGTGAAGTTTATTTGAATATCTGATACTACTGGCTGCTGTATGCTTGAAAAGTTTATCATTTTATTTGCTGCTAGAGAAAACATTATTTTGGAGTTGCAGATGTTCTGCAAAAGTTTCTAATCATAATACAACAAACTGCCCTGAATAAACTGCTTTGGAATGTGGCCCAAAAAGGCAATTACGTTTATTCACCTAAACTTGTTTGAATAAATGGGTTGTGGGAACTCTGAATGCATTTCTGTTAACTTTTCTGATGCCTTACAGATACAGATGTCAGGAAGCAGATCCTACTGATGTCAGTATAAATAAAACACAGGTGCAGGAGGCATTCTAACTGTCCTTTTTCAGAAGTATTTTTGGGTAACATTGCTGGTATTGTCATAACGGCAGTGGTAATGGAGAGGTGGGAAGAGGAGAAGAGATGTGTCTCTGTATCACTGTAGGATGGATTGTATGTACAGAGAAGCCTGAATGCAGCATTCAGTGACAGGACAGTGAGACCATAGTGGCTCTTTACTTAAGATGGTAAGTATGGGGAATGGTCTCTGTGTGTATGATGTTATGGATTTATAAAAACAGTTCATCATTAGATCACTGCTGTAATAGCCTAAGCTATATGGGATGTCCTGACAAGGACTGGGCCTGCCGACCAGCTTCCAAAGCTTTAGGACACCTTCCACACATATCAGCTACTGCATAGGGCAAGCAAGATAAGAATCAGTGGTTAAGGCGGCAAGACTTCAGAACTTTCCTGCCACTGAAGAGTGTGCTCCTCTGTGTACTTTGGGTAATTGACCATGACGGGCATGCTCTCCACTGGGAATTACCTTCCACTTTATTAATATTTCTGAAGAAAACTGCTTATTTTTAGTCAAAACATCATGTTTGAGGAAAATTGTGGGCTTTTTAGTGGCTATCACTAAAAGTTTCACATTATAATTCTTATGTTTTGACTTGGGGTTCCAGGAGGGAATCCCTTATAAATAGTTAAGTTTTGTGAAGAAAATATTAACTTTTACCTCAAATGTTATTGTTAAGAGCTTGGACCTTTGGTTTTGAGGGTTGTCATTAAGAAATTTTAGCAGAAAAATCTTAAATTCCTGTACATTTTACCTACTCTGCTAAGCTCAGCAAACAATGTGGCAGACACCTTTTTTGGCTGATAGTTGGTCTTGTATCCTTCTAGAGATTCTCTTATTTATTTTCATTTTTGTGAGGAGAAGTGTGCTATTTTTGCATAACAGTATTGTGAGGGGTTGGGGCTAGAGGGTTTTGTCATTGTCCCTAAATATTTTTACCTTAGAAAATACTTTTTCAGTCAAGACTTAACACTGGCTGTTTTGAGCTTCCCTATTCACCTATGAGAGCCCTCCCTGAGCTGCAAGAAAGGAAAATTATCCAGGAGATTTCAGCATTCAGTCTAGCTTTGTCTTCACCTCAGCTGACCATGGGTAAATCCACTGTAGCTATCAGCTGTTCCTCAGATTTTTCATCTTTTTCTCTCAGTGTCTCTGGTATTATTCCTCGAGAAGTCACTAAGAATCAGAAGGCTGGCATATCCTCTTTGGCTGTTTAGCTATCCTTGGGTAACGGAGAATAATCCTTGCTGACATTGAAGGGAATGGCGGATACTCCTCTACTAAGACACTTATAGGAACTTCATCTCCAGGGAAGGCACTGTCCTTTAAACTGCTATTTTTCTGGGGAAGCGGAGTCTGCCAGAAGAAGGAAACCTAAAATAAAACTTGACATTTTTCTCCTTTTAAAACACATGGGGAAGATGGGCTAGCCTTTGCTAAGGGATTATTTAGAGCCTTTGAGTTTTTTAATGCTGAGTCCTCTTCTTTCAATAGAGGAAGATTCCCCCCAGATACTGATTGACAGTCTGAGGGACAGGATTTGGACTAGGATTGTGTTTCTAAAGTTTCCTCTCTTCAGAATAAAGATTCTGACTCTGAGGAGAGCTATTCTTCAGATTCTTCTCGAAGAACGGTCTTTTTCTGATACTATTGTTAGAATGAAGGATTTGTTTCATTGGGAACCGAAAGAAAGAAATTCCAGAATCTCAACAAAAATATTATGAGTCATTACAGGTAGATTTTCTTCAACATGCACCTGTTCCTCCTGTGTTACCAGCCGCAAGAAGATATTTTCCCAGTCTGTAGTTTGCCTAACAGTTACTCTCCTGTTTCAAGAAAGTCAGATGGATTGTATAAAGTGCCCCAGACACAAAATTTCATTTTTGCTAATCCCAGATCAGATCCTGCAGTAATTTCTCTGTCAAAGTCAACTTCTGCCAAACACATTATGGCAGACAGTCCTTCTTACAAAATGGGAAAAGCCTTTGATAAGTTTGGAAAAAAAATTATAGTTCCTCTACCTTGGCCTTCAAAATAGTAAACTGTCAGGCTCACATCTAAATTTTGGATGGCTTATTTAGACAATATAAGGAAATTCATTGCTGACTTCCCTTCATCAGAAACTAAAGCATCTCTAAGTTATGTAGTATTTTCTGTGTCTCAGGTAACCAAATATTCTTTGAAATGTACTTATGACACTGTGGGTGGTGTATCCGGAGCAGCTGTCACTCGGTCTGTAATGGGAAGATTTGCCAGGCTACAGTCCCAGAATTAGCCAGATGATGGCAAAGCTGAGATTCTGAATGCTTCTCTACATAAAGAAATATTATTTGGTCCTTTCTCTACTGAGGTTATTAAAAGGCTTGATGAAAGAAGAAAATTAATTCAAGGAGATTACCCAAATTTGTCAACCCTCCTATTCAAAATATTAACTTTTCCTCCATTTCAGTCTCATATTTCTGGAAGCAGAACATGCGCTTCCCAAAAAGGTACAGGCAAGCAAAATTACAAAAATCAGTGGTGGGAGACATGCCCAATTCTTTTTTTTCTAAACATTTACATCAAGATCCCAAAATTCAGAATGATCTCTCTTCAGTCAGCATTACCTTTAATTCCACAGGTCAGTTTTCTACTAACTTTGGATTTAAAAGATGCTGATCATTCCATTCCAGTTCTAAATGATTTCAGATGATTTTCGTGTTTTTTTAATGTGGTCCACATTTTCATTTTTTTATATTGCCGTTTGGTTTATCTCCATCCCCAAGTGCGTTTACAAAATGTCTGCCTCCTGTAATAGCCCAAGGCAGGTTGCAGAGCATTCACATTTTCTTTATTTAGACAATTTCCTGATTTTTGCAGATTCTTTTATAGGCTGTCAACAATCTCTAGCTTGGGTAACAAAGCTTTTTCTCAGCCTGGGATTTCAAATGAGCAAAGAGAAATCTTCTGTGATTCATTCCTACAGGACAGTGTTACTGGAATGCCTTCAGGATGCAGCACTCATAATAGTGTTTCATCTTCAAAACAAAATGAAATATATCGTAATCCTGGTCCCACCACCCTACATAATACATCTACCAGCCCTATCACAGTAATCTTATGGATTATTACACAGAGAAAAACAAATCTTCCCTTCTCCTCCTTAATATGAATGTAAGAAGTATTGGAAATAAAGTTCAAGGTCTGCATGCCTTACTTTCCCCTGCATTCTCCTGGCATTGTTATATTAACAGAGACTTGGGTAAAACCCAACAATGAAATTGTAGCTCCCAGATACAATATAATATGTAAAGATAGGACAACCATAAAGGGCGAGGGACTAGCTATCCTATTCAAAGATCACCTAACACTAGTCTATCTTGAACTAAACATCTTTGACTTTGAAAATGCAGAACTAATCTTTACCAAATTAAAAATCAACCATCACAAAACACATTGACATCACTGGTGGTTACATCCCACCAGGAAATAATATCCCCACACTAGAAAACATACAACACTGGGCATCTAATTCTCTCCCACAAGAAACAGTCCTGGTGGGTGATTTCAATATTAATAGGCTGGACTGCTCCTCTTAGAATCCAACATCCCATGTTAACCTACATAGGGTTCACCCAACTCATCACATTCCCAACAAGGACTGACAAATCTTCCAAATGTCAGTCTGTCCTTGACTGGATTCTGGTCAACATCTTAGTCAGGTTGTCTTCCTATGGTCTGAGTAACCATCTACCTACTTTCCTTGTACGTACCCATACTTACCAAAACAACCAAATCACCTACCGCATAATCAGAAACAAAAAAAGCTTTAACCCAAATAGATTCCTCATTGCTATAAAAAGCTGCAACTGGGATTGTCTCAAACAGTTACCCCTTGATAATGCTTTGAACTCCTTTAACACCACTTTTTTAGATATAGTCAACTGCCATGCTCCCCCCCAGAACCATTAGAGTGAAAACTAACTATGCACCCTGGCTAAGTAAAGAATGCAGAACCTTACTCAAAGCTAGAGACAAGGCCTGGGAACAATATCACAAAAACAAAACCCAGATTACAAAACAAACATTCTTAGAACTGCAAAACAAAGCTAAGGAACTTGTAAAACAGGACAAAATCAACTACTACCATAATATTCAGAAAAAAACACCAGAATAACCCTCAAAAGTTCTGGGCTGCAGTTAATAATATACTTCTACCACGTAAAACAACTACCCCCACTACATCTTGAAACAGCAAATATGATAATATAGCAACCCAGTTTAATAAATACTTTACAGAAACTATCCTAGCCCTTGCTGATTCTCAAAACATCCCTAACAACTCTGTCTCTATAGCACGCCAGCACAGCAACTCCTTCCAAAATAGCCCTAACCAATTTATAGTATAACCAGTGACTGTAGATACCATAGAAAACTACTGCAAAAACTAAAACCAACCACTGTAGCCACAGACAGTCTCCCAGCCGAAGTTCTGCAAGTCGCATCAGAAGGAATAGCATACCCACTAGTGATACTCATTAACAGATCAATATCTAAGAGCATAGTACCTATTGTCTGGAAGATCTCCCACATTATACTTTTACACAAAGGAGGCAATTCCACTGAACTTACTAATTATTGTCCAATTGCCATCCAGTCACCCTTATCTAAAATCCTAGAGAGAGTCGTCCATACCTAACTCGTGGACTGCCTTCACACACATAAACTATTATCAAACATACAACATGGTTTTTGCCCCTATCACAGTACCACAACAGCCCTAATGTCCTTTGCTAATATAGTGAACCATTGTAGAAATCAAGGACAATTTATATCTGCCATATTTTTAGACTTGTCCAAAGCCTTTGATATGATAAATCACAATAAACTCATTACTGTCCTTTCCTACTTAAACCTTTGTAGCTCCTCTATCACCTGGTTCCAAAGCTACCTGTCAGGATATCAGCAGGCCATAGAGTGGCAACACCACCTCTATACTCTTCTCCCAGTTGCCTTAGGGGTCCCACAAGGCTGCATCCTTGGGCCTCTACTTTTCTTCCTTTTCACCAATCACCTCCACACCTCCACTCTTCATGCCTCTGTGATACAATATGCAGATGACGCTACTCTAATAGGCACAGCCTCCTCCCTACAAGACCTCCGCACCATAACCCAAGATTCATTATTACATGGAGAAACATAACTTACCAATTCCAAACTCATTCTAAACTCCAGTAAACTAAGCTCATCCTCTTCTACCCCACAGGATCTCCTTCATCTTACCTAACTTTCAATATAGGGTCCAAAACAAAACTATTATTACCCTAATAACACACACCAAACTGTTAGGCTTCTAAATTGACAATAATCTGAAATTTGACATTCATATTTCTCAAACCATTAAGAAGGTCCAAAAGAAACGAGGTCTTTGCCAAATTTGCCACTGATGCCACACACAGGTCACATCACTGCACTGCTCTTAAACAACTGATATGACTAGAACTTCCTCAGCTGCTACACTATAAACAACTAAACTTTGCCCACAAAATCTTACATCAACCAGATAAAATTCCTGCTCTCCAAAATTTTATACAACCATACACTACTTCTAGAACCCTCTGTTCCAGTAACAAACAATAGAAATGACCAAAGCTAACAACTCAGCTGGGGAATCACTCTTCTGAAACATTATTCCTAAAATATGGAATTAACTGCCAACCCTTATTACCTCTAACTGCTCCATAGTACAATTTAAAAGGCTCCTAACTACTCACTTAGTAGACACCTGGCTCTGTGCTTGCAACTCTCCTGGATAAGTTTAACCTCAGTCCATTTAACTTCATCTTGGTGACCGGGTGCTATTTTACTTCAGCCTATGACCTCGTTTCTATGGAAACTTGCTTTTCCTCATTATTTAAATGTATATATTCTTGCATCACATGTTATGTTAATGTAATCTCTAAAGAACTGTATTGCCCATCATTGTACTATTGCTGATTGTGAATGCTACTGGAATTTCCTTGCATTATTTTTAACTTTTACAATGTTTGTATCTCTTATTGCTGGAGCTTTTCTCCCCGGGCCTGTATTGAAAAAAGACCTGTGTCCATCCAGACTTTCCCAGTAAAGAAATGTAAAATAAAATAAAATAAATAAAAATGTTGCAATGAGCAATTTTTGATATGTTCCAACCAAACTCAAGCGTCTGCCAGGGAATATGTCAGAATTCTAAGTTTCAGTGGCTCCCCTATTCTCATAATTCCTTAGGCCAGACTTCACATAAGGAAGATTCGTTGGTATCTCAAATCAGTTTGAACTCAGCACCAGCACCCCCTCTCGTTTCAGATTCCAGTGCTGGACTTTATGAAAAGAGAATTGTTCTGTTGGATAAATCAGTTGTCTGTCATTCCAGGTCTTCCTTTCTCCCTTCTAGTCCCTACCCAGTTTGTAACCACATATGTATCGGACTTTGCTTGAAAAGCTGTGTCCAAGGAGGTGAATGTCTAGAGCCTGTGGAACAAGCAAGGCAGGTTAAAACTCATAAATATCAAAGAAAAGATGGCTCTTGTAAATGCTCTCAAATCTCTGAACCATCTTTGGACACTAGGCCCTCTGTTAATATTCAGTGACAACACCACAGTGATATGATGTTCTCCTACCCACCTTGCAGGCTAGCTATGGCAGCCTGGGATCTAGCAACTCAGTTCAATCTGTCCCTCATGGCTACCTACATTCCATCAGAGCAAAATATTTTTGCAGACAAGCTGACCAGGACCAGAACAGACACTCATGAAGAGAAGTTGAACCTGGGGGTTTTCGAGGACTTGATCCATCTATGGGGAACTCCTGAAGTAGATCTGTTTTTCTCCAGCCACAATTGCTAATTAAAGAAATTCTACTTCAGGACTCATTAGAATCAGGCCTGGAAAACAGATGCCTTTTCATTGCCATGGATGGGAATTTTTCTTTATGATTTTCTACCCTTTCTGCTGATAACCAGGGTTCTTCTAAAGATACAGAAGGACTCCCTAAAATAATTGTGGTGAATCCATTTTGGCCCAAGTAACAGTGCTTTTTCCTTCTTTTAAAAATGGTCAAGGGCAATTGCTACAAGCATCCTCACAGAATGGACTTACTCACTTAGGACAGGGGTTGTTTGATACGCCCAAATGTTTGACTTCTTCAGTTGACTGCCTAGATGATAGAATTTTATTACCTTTTAGGCACCGTTTTTCTAAGAATTTGCATCAGATATTAAAGGAGGCAAAAAAAAACTTGCTACTAGAAAATCATATATGGATAAGAAGAAATTTTCTATTTTAGTGCCATATTAAGAATCAGGACCCTTTTCAGGCCCTGATGCCTCCAGTTCTACAATATTTGTGTGGCCTATAATTCTCAGATCTTTCTTGTTTTCTGTAAAGATTCATCTCTTGACCACATCTGCTTGTCTGCCATTAGATCCCCTTTCTATTCTACCTCAAATTAAGCAGTTTTTGAAAGGTTTGTTACATATTTGGCCACCTAAAAGACAGGTGTCTCCTTCTTGGGATCTTAATGTTGTTTTGGAAAACTCACAATGTTTCCTTTTGAACCTGCTCTTAGAACTGTTTTGACGTTCTTTGTTTGAAAACAGTACTGCTTATTTCTCTGACTTCTGCAAGAAGTGTTCATGAGTTACAAGCTCTTATGGTGAGTCATCCTTACTTCATTTTTTTTGCAAATATAGGGTTACTTTGAGAACAAATCCTTCCTGTATTCCTGAGATCATTTCAGAGTTTACACTAAGCCAGCCTATTCATCTCCCTGGTTTCTTCCTAGAGCCACACAGATACTATATTGACAGAACCCAAACCTTCTGTATTGCTAACCAGCTGTTTATCTGCTATGAAGAAAAGGGGTCAAGCAATGTCCAAGCAGACAATTTCTAAATGGTTGCCCCATGCTCTTGCTGTTCTTACCATAACAAATCATTTCCAGCCAAAGTCAGGGTTCATACTACTACAGCTTTGGCTGCTTCTGTAGCTTTTTGGAAAGGGATGGACTCTAGAAATATTTTAGAGGCATAACTTGGTCATCTGTGCATACCTTTACCAAGCACTACAAACTAGATCCTTCCTCTTGGTCCAGAGCTGGCTTTGCTAAGACTATTCTACAGGGGCTTCTGAATTCTGATTTATCTTTTTTCTCAGAAAAACATGAAAGTTAGCACCAGCACCTCCAATTTATTCAGGTTACAACGATCTGGTACCTCGGCAATTCGCCCTTCAAGGATCAAAGTAACAAAATCCTTAACCACCATTTATACTTAAGCAAACAGCAAATAGGATTGAATTAAATAATTACACAGTTATAGGTGCAACACCACACTGGAAAAACTTTCTATAGCAGCATTTAAGTGACACTTTACTTAAGATTTTAACAAATATTATATCTAAATAAATACTTTTCTTAGTTATTTTATCATAACAAATATTTATCCTAACAAATATTCCCCTAACAAATCTTATAACAAATATTATCATCCTCAAAATAGACATATACAAAAAAAAAAAAATTTCATTTAGAATATTTAAATACAAATTTCTTGATTCAGACCTAAGGGGAATAAAGTCTGATATTTAAAAATCATCCTTGTTTCTTAAACAGTTCTAACTCGAAAGGGATGGCAATTATTATTAAATCCTCTTTTAAACACAATATCACTGGCAAAGGTGCAGGCAAAGAGGGAAGATGGTGTTACTTCACGTGTCTGATCCCACCATTAAACAAACCGTTAATGTTCCTAAACCTTTATGGTCCATGCTCAGATCAACAACAATTTTTTTCTAAAAATCTATAATATTCTGCTAAATTTCCCAAATCACTGTTTTATTTTAGGGGGAGATTGGAATGCAGTAATTGATCCTAGTATTGACAGATCTAACAAAAATAAATTATACAACTGACAAGCCTCCCTTGCCTTGTTAGACCTTATATCTGACTTTGGTCTTGTTGACCCCATATCCTTTGGGGATGAGTCTCAAAACAGCAACAATTACACATACTTCTCCAGATGCCATAAATCTTGTTCTCTTATACATTTCTTTGTAATTTCGGAAATATTAACAAACGGGCAACTAAAGTATACACGTGAACCAAGATTTCTTTTGGACCACTCAAAAATCATCCTAAGAATAAGTTTTACTCAACAGTCCCTTCTATACCATAATAGATGCAATTGGTCTCTTAATAACAATATTTTACTTAACCCAACCGTAAAATTAGAAATAGCTCAAGCTTTAATAGATCTTACCAATGACCCTCGGAATTCTGGTATCCCGTTTGACATTCAAGGGGCAGCATGCAAAGCTACACTAACAGGAATATTTATTCAAAAATCTTCATACCTTAAAAAAAAAAAAAGAAAAGAAGAAGAAAACCGTCTCATGCCGAAACCAGAGAACTAGAGGAAAAACTTCAACTGAATTACTCTTTATTAGAACACAAAATGATAGGTAAGCAAAGAGACGTATTAAAACTCCATCAATCAAATTACTCCCTGGAAGAAATAAGGTTTATTACTAAATATTCCGAATGGTTACAAACTTCCTCTAAGGCATTAGCTAGATTGATTGATAACAAACAATCCTCACCCAGGATAGCTTTGATTAAATACCAAGATATGCTCTACAAATCAGACGCCTAAATCGTGAACTTATTTTACCAGTTATACTCAGGAATATATGCTAACCATGTACACCAAATTTCAACTTCAGTAATAAATGACTACCTTAACAACATCACATTTCCAAAGCTAAGCAAAGATCAGAAAGAAATATTAACTTCCCCACTGAGTCAAATGGAAGTATTAGAAGCCATTAAAAATCTTAAATCAGGGAAAGCTCCAGGTCCAGATGGATATTCCCCTGATTTTTAAAAAACCTTTAAAGAGACCTTTATATCAATCACTCTAAAACCATTCTAATCCCCAAAAATAACTTAAGACAAATTGAATCCTAACAATTACAAGCCAATTTCAGTAATGAACATTGATATAAAAATGTTATCATCCGTACTAGCTGAAAGACTTAAAAAGGTGAACCCCTTCCTTATTTCTGATGAGCAAGCAGGCTTCATGTCCAACAGAGACACATGGGATAACACTTTAACAATGGAATCTATGATCTATCTTACCAAGAAGGACATTAATCCTAGGTATGCAATGATTTTGGCTGCATCGAAAGCATTTGATAGGTTTGATTGGAACTTTCTAGTCACACTGCTACCCCACTATAACATTCCCATCAAATACATTAACATTATCAAATCTCTTTACAACAGCTCCTATACATTTTTATATATAAATAAAAAATTGTCGCAACCTATAAAAATCTCAAATGGAACCATCAAGGATGTCCCCTCTCTCCCCTTCTCTTTAACTTATACTTAGAGCTATTCTTCTTATCTCTAAAACAAAAAAAAAATAACATTCAATTCCCAAGGTTCTAGATACCAAAGTTTCATTGACCGCATTTGCGGACGATCTGAACCTCTATTTTGAACACCTCTTAACTGACACCAAAAAATTAGCCACCACACTGAATACATTTGCTCTGATTTCGGACTACAAAGTTAACAAAGACAAATCCTATATTTTCCTGATTAACCAACAAGGACATAGAGAATTCCTTTTCCCAGATTCTCCCTTCCATATTGAATACTCCTGAAAATATGTAGGGGTTTGGTATGAACATTCCTCATCTTCTATACTACACTCCAACCTAACGAAAATATGAACGTCAATATCACAAGACATGTCTAAATGGCAACAACTGAAACTTCCTATGCTATCCAGAACCTCAATTATTAAGAAGAACATTCTCCCCAAAATTCTTTATCACTTTCATGCATCTTTATCCTTCACCCCTAATATATTCTTTTCCAAAATACATAACACTTTTGCTAAGTTCATCTGGTATACAAAGTCTGTAAGGATGTCTTATCAAAGACCTACCCTCCTGAAAGATAGTGGACGTCTTGGATTGCCTGACTTACAATTGTATTATAGAGTTCTACATGCCAGCAGACTAATTACAGGCTCAACAATTAAGCACAGACCCTCTTTGGATAAAAATGTGGTTTAACAATACCTTAAAAAATGGCGTGAACCCCAATGCTCTCCCCGACCCATGTGTCCTTAGAAAATTAAAGCTGCATCATATATTAAAAGAGAAAATCAAATCCTTTCATGGACTACTTAAATCCCTGAATCTGGAGAAAGCCCTCAAGCTACTGCAGCCTTTACACCTAAACCCAAATCTCCAGTTGAATAGGAATATGATTAACTTAAATGACTACCCGCTTATCAAAGAATACACTGTATGGGATATTCACAGGCATAGAGAGTTGTCACTTATGGATCTACGGAAGGTTCTAAGTCTATCTAAAAAATATACCTTAATCCTGCGACAATTTAGGGAACTTATTGCCATCTTCCCCTTTGATTTCAACATAGATGGTCCAGATCTAAATCTAGTCTCTAAATTATTAGAAATTTTAACCAGTAATAAGAGTATGGTATCTCTTGCCTATAGGCTGATTAGTACAATCCTACACCAAGATAAAGTAGTATTTGTGAACTACTGGAACCCGCATGGTCTGAATTTTTCTAAGGAGCAAAAATTGTCAGCCATTAAAACTACTCTTTCCTTCTTTCCTTTTAAAAAACTTACTTATACACAATATATGATTACCAGTAACCTATACTTCACACCTGTCCACCTAAATGCATTTCATCCAAATGTCTCAACTGTTTGCCTGTGCTGCTCTTATCCCAAAGCAGACATCCTACACATAGTTTGGTTTTGTAGATATTCACATAGTATTTGGTGTTCTCTTAAGGTGAGACTTCAAAAAATGGGATACCACAAATCAACCCTTTCCTGGGAAATGGCAGTGCTACAAATCACAGACATGAATATCCCAAGGTTAAAATATCACATTTTAATCGCTCTTTGTCTACTTGTCAAACTCTACATTACCAAAAATTGGTTGGATCCTACTAAATTGTCATGGTTGGGTTTCAGAAACATGACGACTAAATATATTACCTCACAAAAACTGTTATTAATTAGTCCCCAGAAACGTATTTACTTTCAAAAGCTCTGGGATACCTTATTTGAAGAATTATCCGATAATTAGCATACTGCTTAAGTCTGAGGATTCAAACTTAAGGGCTGCTACCCTATTGTTGCTTCCTTCTCTTCTTTTTCTTTCATATTTTCTCTCCCTTTACACTGCCCAATTGTTGTGTGGCTCAGTTATCAAACAATCTCCCTTAATATGATTGCTTCTTTAGATTGTACATAAATTATTATACCATGTATTCAGGTGAAATGTTGATTTGCTCGCTCTTGTGTTTTCTATTTATCTTATCCAGATGTATATCTACATGCAGCACTGGTGTATATAGATTATATATAGATTGTATTCACTTACTACTTTGTAACTGAATGACACTCATATTTTGCAAATGTTTTGTGAAGATATATTGAAAATCAATAAAAATTCTATTTGAAAAAAATCATCCTAGTTTCTAACTATGTTCATAACTGTCAACCTAAAAAATCTGTAGGCAAAATGCTATATAAATGCTCTGTAGCCGATGCCTGGAACAAACGTCCACTGGAAATACACTTCATTAACCACTCCTTTCATTTTAAAAATGAACTAAAATCTTATCTACTCATCTTCAAGACTTGCCCCTGCCATGACCCTACCTAGCCTCATTACACTCCATTCACAGGACATTTACTCCTCCACTTTGCATAATCCCCTTGTAAATTGCCATATACTGATTTCAATCAATCTAAGACTATCTGGAGAAGAAAATTGTTTTCAACTTTGTACTTATTTATACTCTCCATGTAAAATATTATGTTGTGATTTTTTTCTGCTTTATATATGCATTCTACTACATATATATATATATATATATATATATATATATATATATATATATATATATACCTTTTTGTGTATTACAACTTATGTTTATCTCATCTGTTTCTCAAATCTGTATTAGCTCACATATCGCTTTAGCATTGTAATATACTATTAATGTCTATGATTGGAGCTTTTCTCCTCGGGTCTCCACTAAAAACGGGCCACAAGCCCAGCTGGACTAACCCGGTTAACAAATGTCAATAAATAAATAAATAAAATAAATAAATAAACTCCAACAATTTTAAAAGGAAGTCACCCCCTCTAGGTGAGAAAAGTTTAACAAGTACACTAAAAAATAATCCAGAATCAGAACCACCATGTGATTCACAAAAAATGTTTGGCTACAGGACTGAAGGTGTTTTGATTCCTCACATCTCTAAGATGTTCAAAAATATGCATCCTAACCATACACTTTGTCTGACCAATATGCCATTTGAGTTTTGGACAATTGCATCCTAAGATATACACAACCCCAGCTGAGTTACAATTAAAAAAAATATCTTGAGACAAATGATTTCCCATTAATAGAACAGCCAGATAAATTTCTGCCCTTAGCACATAACATTGCAATGACCACAAGGAAACATTCCACGTGGCAAATCTATAATAGTTTTTGATACAAGGTCATAATTCAGCATCTCCTTAAGATTTTTACCTCTACTAAATGAAAATGTAACATACGTAGGAAATAAATGACCAATATTTTCATCCTCAGCAATAATATACCAAAATCTTTCAACAATATTCATTAATACTTCTGAAAAGGGTGAAAACCTAGTGACGAAATGTATCTTTTCACAAGCATTAGTAGAAGCAGAAGGAACAAGCACGTCACTCATGTTTCTATTCCTCTTCTGTGTCCTTAAGGTAACACCCCCAAGTACAAATTGCTTACAACATTTAAGTTTTTCCTCACTATACCCTCTACTTTTTAACCTCATCTCGACTTTATTGAGCTCAAACAGTTTTAGATTCACATCACTAGTATGGTCAAAAATCCTTTCAAACTCACCATAAGAGTCCAACAGATGCCCAGGATGCATGCTAGCTGCATGCAAAAACATATTCACAGATATTTGTTTCCTATATGGCCTATATCCAATAAATGTTCCATCCCCATACAATGTAAGATCCAAAACGTTAATCTCCTCACTGTTCAACTCATATAAAAATTTTAAGCTGTGGTCATTATTATTTAATGCCTCAAAAAATTCTAAGAACTCTGCTGGGTCACCCCCAGATTTGTTAGTTTAATATTTGTTAGGATAAAATATTTGTTAGGCTAAAATAACTGTTAAGAAAAGTATTTATTTAGATATAATATTTGTTAAAACCTTGTTAGGTAAAGTGTCATTTAAATGCTGCTATAGAAAGTTTTTCCAGTGTGCTGTTGTGCCTTTAACTGTGTAATTATTGAATTATTTAATTCAATCCTATTATTTGCTGTTTGCTTAAGTATAAATGGTGGTTAAGGATTTTGTTACTTTGATCCTTGAAGGCGAATTGCCGAGGTACCAGATCGTTGTAACCTGAATAAATTGGAGGTGCTGGTGCTAACTTTTGTGTTTTTTATTGTTTAAAGGTGGGCGTTTGGAGGTTGTGTTTTGATTGATTAGCTTTTTTCTCCCTTGCTTTCAACCTCTGGTGTTCATGTTACATAACTTAGGCTACTACAGATGTGATCTAATGATGAATATAGTACAGATGTGTAAATAAACTCATCACAACAGTAGATGTTCAAATAGATCACTGCTGCAGTAGCTTCAACCTCTCGCCACCCCCCCCCCATTTTTATTAGTATGGATATTATTTGTCAGGGCTCTAACCACCTTCTTCTGAGGCAGGAAAGCTCTGAAGTTTTGGTGACCCAGCCACTGATTTCATCCTGGTTCCCTTGTGCAGGACAGTGTCTAGAGCACATGGAAGGTGCCATTAAGCTTTGGTAGTTGGCCAGCTGCTCCACTTCTCGGCAGGACATAACTCCATATAGTTTAGGCTACTGCAAAAGTGATCTTTTCAAACATCTACTGTTATAGTAAGCTTACTTACACAACTGCACTTTATTACTGTGACAATGGTGATTTTATACCATAGGTGGTAATCGTGACACATTACGTAGGTGTGGAGTGTAAGGAATACATAGCTGGACTGTGTGATGAGATGGGGGGGCAATGATGCTGGTCATACACCTCAAATGGCAAGGATGAGGGAGGGATGGAGTATGTGGGCAATGTTACAGTATTGCATGTTGGTTCTGTAGTGCAGCATATAGATGGTAACTATGAGTCAGGGTATATGTGAGTGTAGGGTGTTATGGCCACATTTACAGTAACAAATGGTAAGGTGGGACGGTGAATTGACGCAGGTCATGTTTTGGACAAGAAGCTCACTACTATGTTACCTGCCTGACCAGGCATTTTTTGTAATATCCATACAGTGCTGTCACATTTGCTGATAACAATTTTCTGTTTGAACTCTTCTCCTTGCCTTTCACTTTCACTGACTTATTTAACTTGCCATTTAAAAGGTTAATCTTACAACATAGCTTTCCCTAAACACATATACAATTAGTTTTCCTTTGCCTCAGTTATAGAAAATCAGCAGATTTAAAATAGGTTAAGAAGGTTACAAGCTTTCACTATCAGACTGTATGCTGCGCATAGTTTTATATTTTTTTCTGTCATTTATTTATTTATTTATTCACTAGGCAGGATGGAAAATATAAAGGATTTCTAACATAGGCCGGGCTGCATTCATTAACAGTTGAAATGTTATCATCTAGGTTAGAAAAGCCATACATGTAGAGAGCTCAGTAAAACTTTTCTTTTAAAACAAGCTATCAATGCAAATGACTGCAAAGCTAAACTTAAATTAAGACTGCAGATATCTGCAACTTGAGGAGCATTTTTCTCATTAAAATTGTAGTCCTGGTCTCCTGTATCGCATAATGCGAAATAGATTTGTATTATAAGAACAAAGGAAGGAAATGTCCAGTTGCAGTGGAAGTGAAACAGCATGTGGCCGTCTGTCGTCCTAATTATGTAGAGGGAGCCTCTTGTTTCTCCCTTAGAATGCTACACTAAGATTAGTTTTGCAGCGGAAGGACACATTTCAGAGTCAGACAGGAAGAATAACTCAGGTTCTGGGTGTAGATGTTATGTTTGATTTCTATCCCTGTATATAGTGTATAAGCCTGACCACAGTAGTCAGGGCTGGCAACTCAGGATCAGAACCTTGAAGCTGGAAACAGAGTATAAAGGATTAGTTCAGATAAAAATCACTTTAGCTAGCAGATTTAGGAGACTCTGTCTCTCTCTGATACCCTACCTGTGGGAGGAATAAAGACACCTTGTTGAAGTTTCCAGTAGTTTATTTGGTTAAGCATGTAGATGGATGAGTGTTCCTGTTCTAATACAGTACATTCAACGGGTCAGTTATTAAAAGGGAATTACAGACAATGATGGGAAGGTTCATGAGAGATGATTGGAGGAAAATTTGGCAGATGGTAAAACAAGGAGCTAACCCCAAAGCTCAGTGGTTAGTCCCTTATTTGCATATTCCTGAAAGACCCATGAGGGTTTACCAACTCAGCAGCCTCTGGAACCTCATTCTTAGTTAAAAGGTTTTATTTTTATTTTTAACTTTTAACAAACAAAACATGACAACACACTATGAGCTACAACTATAGAATTATATTTAAGAAAACACTTTCACCTGAGCTTCATCAGGTCCATCTAATAGAGTAGTTTACACATTGATAATTTTAAATGCCTGCTTTTACGAGGCTAATATGACTCTGACACACAACTTCAAGAGGAATCTTGATGAGTGGATGGGAGATCGTAAGTTTTTTACCTATCACCTGTGTGTCACTGTTAGCAGAGGCACAGCTGGCTAGGCTTATAAATGGGGCTGTCAGTCAGTCTGGGAGGCTAGAGTTTGGCCACCTTTTCTCACTCTTAGAACCAAAAGGAAAACCCAAGTCCCAAATCAGTAGTAGGAAAAAAACACATTTCAAATAACTGAAACTTGCTGTTTAAGTTTGTGCACATCATGAAAACACTTTCAAACCCTTGCCAGTTACTTTTTAGATTTATACACATTTAGAGATTACACACACACACACACACACACACACACACACACACACACACACACACACACACACACACACACACACACACACACACACACACACACACACACACACTGGGATCTGCATTGTGTACAGCAACAGTTCTTACCTGTGAACATAGCAGGCAGTGCTGATGACAGTGGTAATGAGAAGAATCAGATGTTTTGTGGGAAGATGTTTACAATTCTGGGTCTATGATCTATACAGGAGTACTTTGTATCTGTGAACACAGCAGGCAGTGCTAATGACTGAACCAGGATCAGAACCATGAAACTGCAGGTAAGGAATGCCTAACAGACATAGTGTTGCTGTAGGAGGGCTGGTATTTTATTTAAACATGTAAGTTCACTGGCCAGAAGAAGTGCTCCCTTTTCAGGGGTGGTCAGG